>NW_026606729.1:0-195000 GCF_029890125.1 Rhinichthys klamathensis goyatoka | reverse complement strand
CACAAGACACACAAACCTGCAGAGACGATCAGAGTGAGAACACACAGATCTTATGCTTGACTAGCATGCTAAACTCTGTGAGCGCGCTGACGTACCTTTGGGGTTATAGCAGGTCTCGAACACGTGCAGCTGATGAGGGTTATGGGTGAACGTAAAGACTTTAATCATGGAATCCAGGACCACCACGATCCTGAAACGAGGAGGAACTTAAAGATGAGTATTAATGTTTCTCCGGAACAGTGTGGTCGAATGTACCAGCATTAATGCACTGTTTGTATGTGTGTGTGTGATTTTGAAGCGTGTGTTGAGCTCATGGACGCGATAACCAGCAATAATTACTTCAGTCGCTTTAATAAGCCTCTAAAAAAACACTCTTTGATTTATTAATTGTAATGCGATCCTTTGTTATTCATTGTATTACTGACTTTCACATTTTCTTCACTTTATAAAAGCAATATTTACATAAATTAAAAATATTTTAACGCTATGCGCTAACTTTAAGTATTGTTTCAGTCAAGAGGTTTTGTTATGGTATCAAGATCATGATAATTTGACTGGTTTTACTGTACAACATTTGTCCGTCAGTGTCAGGATGGGTAAGCAACCTGAAATTATGGCTCTAATGCTGACATTTAATATGACGCTACAGAAGCCGAGCGGCACTTGTGCTATTGGACCGTTAGGGTGTCTTAAAGGGACAGTTCACCCAAAAATGAAAACTCTGTCACTCATTGCCCTCAAGCTGTTCCAAACCTGTACGAGTTTCTTACTTATGTTGGACGCAAAAGAAGTTATTTTGAAGAATGTTGGTAATCAGACATCTGACTTTAGCCATTGACTTCCAGAGTATTTTTTTCCCAGTATGGAAGTCAACAGCTAAAGTCAGATGTCTGATTATAATAATAATAATAACAATAATAATATGTTTTATTTATATAGCGCCTTTCCAGAGCTCAAGGACGCTTTACAATAAACAAGTAACAATAAAGGCAGTGGACAAAGACAGCGGACAAAACAACAGTAGGTAGATGAGAGTGTAAGTACTGAAAGTGGGGCGGCACCCAGCAGAATACATAAAAAAAATAAAAAATATAAATGCAGTACAACTTAAGAATTATAACATTCAGAAAATAAGTGAGTTTTGAGCATGGATTTGAATTCAGAAATAGTATTAACAGAACAGAGTGATTCCACATCTGCCCCCATTGAAGCAAGGCGATGCTGAGAAGGCTAGAGTCAGAGGATCGTAGAGTATTCTTCAAAATAACTTCTTTTGCGTTCAACAGAACAAAGAAACTCTACAGGTTTGAAACTCATATCAGCTGTCAGATATTTTCAGCATCAAAATCGAACAAATATTATACCAAAGAATAGGCTATTAAATGCAACTAGAGGAACTTGAGCTTGAGTTCAGATACCTGTCACGGCGAAGCTTCACAGCTTTGACCTCGGTGGAAAACTCGATCTCTATCACAGTCTTTTTCTTCAGATCATCCCAAATCATCACTAACACAAACGCAGGAAACATGCAAACATATGTTTTTACAGATTAGTAACCACTAATTCAGTAGAACATGCACTAAATGTGTGTTACCTTCTTCACAACTTTAGCAAATTATGCCATAAAGCCTTCAGCGTCCATCTCAAAGAGAAATATACCTTTATTGGGAGGGTACTTTGGCTTTTTCCCGCCTCCAACAAGCGCAAGATAATTGCATCGGAAAAGCATCTCCACGTGCCCGACTCCTCCCTCCAGAAACTCTGCGAAGAGAGAAGCACTGAGTCCACAGCAGATCCATAACCTCACGCTGGATCCCATAACCTCACGCTGGATCCCATAACCTCACACTGGATCCCATAACCTCACACTGGATCCCATAACCTCACGCTGGATCCCATAACCTCACGCTGGATCCCATAACCTCACACTGGATCCCATAACCTCACACTGGATCCCATAACCTCACACTGGATCCCATAACCTCACACTGGAACCCATAACCTCACACTGGAACCCATAACCTCACACTGGAACCCATAACCTCACACTGGATCCCATAACCTCACACTGGATCCCATAACCTCACGCTGGATCCCATAACCTCACACTGGATCCCATAACCTCACACTGGATCCCACAACCTCACGCTGGATCCCATAACCTCACGCTGGATCCCATAACCTCACACTGGATCCCATAACCTCACACTGGATCCCATAACCTCACACTGGATCCCACAACCTCACGCTGGATCCCACAACCTCACACTGGATCCCATAACCTCACACTGGATCCCATAACCTCACACTGGATCCCATAACCTCACGCTGGATCCCATAACCTCACGCTGGATCCCATAGCCTCACGCTGGATCCCATAACCTCAGGCTGGATCCCATAACCTCACGCTGGATCCCATAACCTCACACTGGATCTCATAACCTCACACTGGATCCCATAACCTCACACTGGATCCCATAACCTCACACTGGATCCCATAACCTCACACTGGATCCCATAACCTCACACTGGATCCCATAACCTCACACTGGATCCCATAACCTCACACTGGATCTCATAACCTCACACTGGATCCCATAACCTCACACTGGATCCCATAACCTCACACTGGATCCCACAACCTCACGCTGGATCCCACAACCTCACACTGGATCCCATAACCTCACACTGGATCCCATAACCTCACACTGGATCCCATAACCTCACGCTGGATCCCATAACCTCACGCTGGATCCCATAGCCTCACGCTGGATCCCATAACCTCAGGCTGGATCCCATAACCTCACGCTGGATCCCATAACCTCACACTGGATCTCATAACCTCACACTGGATCCCATAACCTCACGCTGGATCCCATAACCTCACGCTGGATCCCATAACCTCACGCTGGATCCCATAACCTCACACTGGATCCCATAACCTCACACTGGATCCCATAACCTCACACTGGATCCCATAACCTCACGCTGGATCCCATAACCTCACGCTGGATCCCATAGCCTCACGCTGGATCCCATAACCTCAGGCTGGATCCCATAAACTCACACTGGATCCCATAACCTCACGCTGGATCTCATAACCTCACGCTGGATCCCATAACCTCACGCTGGATCCCATAACCTCACGCTGGATCCCATAAACTCACACTGGATCCCATAACCTCACGCTGGATCCCATAACCTCACGCTGGATCCCATAACCTCACGCTGGATCCCATAGCCTCACGCTGGATCCCATAACCTCACGCTGGATCCCATAACCTCACGCTGGATCTCATAACCTCACAATGGATCTCATAACCTCACACTGGATCCCATTACCTCACGCTGGATCCCATAACCTCACGCTGGATCTCAAAACCTCACAATTGATCTCATAACCTCACACTGGATCCCATAACCTCACGCTGGATCCCATAACCTCACACTGGATCTCATAACCTCACACTGGATCCCATAACCTCACGCTGGATCCCATAACCTCACAATGGATCTCATAACCTCACACTGGATCCCATAACCTCACGCTGGATCCCATAACCTCACACTGGATCTCATAACCTCACGCTGGATCCCATAGCGATTTGTGTAATGATGTTTTATGGTATATTTATATGTGTTTGTTGGATTGTCAATTGTATGTTTTCCTTTCCTGCCCAGGGACTACAGATGAAATTTAGCTTGTAGCTAATTCTGGTATGGCTGAATGCCATACACTGTCCCTGTTAAATAAATAAATAAATAAATAACCTCACGCTGGATCCCATAACCTCACACTGGATCCCATAACCTCACACTGGATCTCATAACCTCACGCTGGATCCCATAACCTCACGCTGAATCCCATAACCTCACACTGGATCCCATAACCTCACGCTGGATCCCATAACCTCACACTGGATCCCATAACCTCACACTGGATCCCATAACCTCACGCTGGATCCCATAACCTCACACTGGATCCCATAACCTCACACTGGATCCCATAACCTCACGCTGGATCCCATAACCTCACGCTGGATCCCATAACCTCACGCTGGATCTCATAACCTCACGCTGGATCCCATAACCTCATGCTGGATCCCATAACCTCACGCTGGATCCCATAACCTCACGCTGGATCCCATAACCTCAGGCTGGATCACATAACCTCACGCTTGATCCCATAACCTCACGCTGGATCCCATAACCTCACGCTGGATCCCATAACCATAACCTCACACTGGATCCCATAACCATAACCTCACGCTGGATCACGCTGGATCCCATAACCTCACGCTGGATCCCATAACCATAACCTCACGCTGGATCCCATAACCTCACGCTGAATCCCATAACCTCACCTCACGCTGGATCCCATAACCTCACGCTGGATCCCATAACCTCACGCTGGATCCCATAACCTCACACTGGATCCCATAACCTCACGCTGGATCCCATAACCTCACGCTGGATCCCATAACCTCACGCTGGATCCCATAACCTCACGCTGGATCCCATAACCTCACGCTGGATCCCATAACCTCACGCTGGATCCCATAACCTCACGCTGGATCCCAAAACCTCACGCTGGATCCCATAACCTCACGCTGGATCCCATAACCTCACGCTGGATCTCATAACCTCACGCTGGATCCCATAACCTCACGCTGGATCCCATAACCTCACGCTGGATCCCATAACCTCACGCTGGATCTCATAACCTCACGCTGGATCCCATAACCTCACACTGGATCCCATAACCTCACGCTGGATTCCATAACCTCACGCTGGATCCCATAACCTCACGCTGGATCCCATAACCTCACGCTGGATCCCATAAACTCACGCTGGATCCCATAACCTCACGCTGGATCCCATAACCTCACACTGGATCCCATAACCTCACACTGGATCCCATAACCTCACAATGGATCTCATAACCTCACACTGGATCCCATAACCTCACACTGGAACCCATAACCTCACACTGGAACCCATAAACTCACACTGGATCCCATAACCTCACACTGGATCTCATAACCTCACACTGGATCCCATAGCGATTTGTGTAATGATGTTTTATGGTATATTTATATGTGTTTGTTGGATTGTCAATTGTATGTTTTCCTTTCCTGCCCAGGGACTACAGATGAAATTTAGCTTGTAGCTAATTCTGGTATGGCTGAATGCCATACACTGTCCCTGTTAAATAAATAAATAAATAAATAAATAACCTCACGCTGGATCCCATAACCTCACACTGGATCCCATAACCTCACACTGGATCTCATAACCTCACACTGGATCCCATAACCTCACACTGGATCTCATAACCTCACGCTGGATCCCATAACCTCACGCTGGATCCCATAACCTCACACTGGATCCCATAAACTCACACTGGATCCCATAACCTCACGCTGGATCCCATAAACTCACACTGGATCCCATAACCTCACACTGGATCCCATAACCTCACACTGGATCCCATAACCTCACACTGGATCCCATAACCTCACAATGGATCTCATAACCTCACGCTGGATCTCATAACCTCACACTGGATCCCATAACCTCACACTGGAACCCATAACCTCACAATGGAACCCATAAACTCACACTGGATCCCATAACCTCACACTGGATCTCATAACCTCACACTGGATCCCATAGCGATTTGTGTAATGATGTTTTATGGTATATTTATATGTGTTTGTTGGATTGTCAATTGTATGTTTTCCTTTCCTGCCCAGGGACTACAGATGAAATTTAGCTTGTAGCTAATTCTGGTATGGCTGAATGCCATACACTGTCCCTGTTAAATAAATAAATAAATAACCTCACGCTGGATCCCATAACCTCACACTGGATCCCATAACCTCACACTGGATCTCATAACCTCACACTGGATCTCATAACCTCACGCTGGATCCCATAACCTCACGCTGGATCCCATAACCTCACGCTGGATCTCATAACCTCACGCTGGATCCCATAACCTCACGCTGGATCCCATAACCTCACGCTGGATCCCATAACCTCACACTGGATCCCATAACCTCAAACTGGATCCCATAGCGATTTGTGTAATGATGTTTTATGGTATATTTATATGTGTTTGTTGGATTGTCAATTGTATGTTTTCCTTTCCTGCCCAGGGACTACAGATGAAATTTAGCTTGTAGCTAATTCTGGTATGGCTGAATGCCATACACTGTCCCTGTTAAATAAATAAATAAATAAATAAATAACCTCACGCTGGATCCCATAACCTCACACTGGATCCCATAACCTCACACTGGATCTCATAACCTCACACTGGATCCCATAACCTCACACTGGATCCCATAACCTCACACTGGATCCCATAACCTCACACTGGATCCCATAACCTCACACTGGATCCCATAACCTCACACTGGATCTCATAACCTCACACTGGATCCCATAACCTCACACTGGATCCCATAACCTCACACTGGATCTCATAACCTCACACTGGATCCCATAACCTCACACTGGATCCCATAACCTCACACTGGATCTCATAACCTCACACTGGATCCCATAAACTCACGCTGGATCCCATAGCCTCACACTGGATCTCATAAACTCACACTGGATCCCATAACCTCACACTGGATCCCATAAACTCACACTGGATCCCATAACCTCACACTGGATCCCATAACCTCACACTGGATCCCATAACCTCACACTGGATCCCATAACCTCACACTGGATCTCATAACCTCACACTGGATCTCATAACCTCACACTGGATCCCATAAACTCACGCTGGATCCCATAGCCTCACACTGGATCTCATAAACTCACACTGGATCCCATAAACTCACACTGGATCCCATAAACTCACACTGGATCCCATAAACTGGTGAATGAATAACTGCTGCTAACGTGTGTGTGTGTGACGCTGAGAGTGACGGATCTAGGTGTGTCTGTATCTACTCTGAGAAATTACTCCTGAGTCATCATGCCTTCTTCTGACGATGGTGAACTAAACACTAATGCATATTTTCCCTCAGCTGTATGTATATTCATTAATATGAAGCAAGATTTAAAAATCACACAAGCAAAAATCTAAAGTAGTTACTAACTTCCACATATTGCCGTCTGATCTGAAGTGTTTCTGTCCATCTGTATCTCGTGAATGAACACTGCAGACTCACCTTGTTTCTCTTTTTCTTTGAGCGGGTCTGTGTTATAAACCCTGAATCCATTCTCCATTCCACACGCAAAACATCCTGGTGGCAAAACAGACATTTCAGCATCAGATCATCAAGCCTGTGTCTGTGTGGCTTCAGAACATAGTTTATTTATGAGAATCCATTTATTTTCCTCTGCCTGGGAAGCGATTACAGAGTGAAGTACAACTAAGAGATTGATGGATATTTAGGCCTGGTTTCACAGACAGGGCTTAGATTAAGCCAGGATTAAACCTTAGCTCAATTAGGTTTTAGCTTTTATAATCGTGCCTTAGAAAAACACATTACTGGTTTGAATCCTGAGACAAAACAGTGGCAGTGACATATTTTACGCTATGCTTTTAGTTAAAACAGCTCAAACATGTTTTAGGACTAGATTAAACATTGAGATCTAAAAGCTTCAGAAGAGCTTATTTACACACAATTATGATTATTAGCGGTAAATGACAGAGAGAAACCTGCATAAATGCGTATGTTAATTGGCTATAATACCGTTATTTCAGCCCATATTGTGGCATAGTTATTAACACATCGCATACGGCACGTAATAGGATTTAGATAGACTTTTAAAACACTTTACATTGTAGTGTATTATTTAGGTTGATTGAAATCCAATTGCTCAGATTAACACTAAAGCTATCGCTATTACAGTTAGCCGCTACATCAACGGTCAGTGTTTGTTTACTTGATAAGTACTTGATAACCTTGATTACTTGATAACCTAACTTGTGGTCACTTTTTTCAACGTTACAGTTGATACTCATATATAGCTACAATTGTTGGTCAATTAAAAACCCCAACATAAAACGCTGACAGCAGCCCTAAAGGGAAACACTCATGTGATGTTGTGGCTAATCAGCTGTTCGCTAGCTTAACAAGTCATGTTCATCAAGTTTAACACATTTTACAACTAGACGCTTGGATTGGCAACAACAAACTAAATGAAAACACTGATGTGTTTTAATGTGTTCAGTAAATAACAGTTCTCTGGCCTCTGATTCATAACGGGAACGGTAAGTATCAGAGTGATGTTAGCTTGCGTTAGCTAATAGTAAACATCTTACCGTGATCCTGGTTAAATCCAGCATAAAGTAACCCATTACCGTGAGGATTTGATGGTAATAAATTCATAGTGCTTGATGTTATTTGTCTAATCAAAAGGAAAAGACTGTAACCCTAACTAGAGGACGGCATTCCTAGAGCTGTAGGCTAATGCTAATGCTACACAGCACAGTTTAACATCATGACTGTCTGTCTGTCAGGAAATAAAGTGCCTACTGTCTGTCTGTCTGCCTGTCTGTCTGCCTGTCGGAGTTTTGCCAATCGCTAATGTTACTTTATAAAATATATATTTTCTGTGCTACAAGAAACAGGCGATTTTGCTAAAGTTTTGTATATACAGGAGCGTAACTGATGTTGTAGGCGACAATAAAATACCAAGTGAAGAAGAAAAAGCGGAAGCGCCTACGTGAATCAGTGTTGAAGTATGAAACTGTTCCGACCTGTTTCCGTCACTGCCCCAGTGGCCTAATGGATAAGGCACTGGCCTCCTAAGCCAGGGATTGTGGGTTCGAGTCCCATCTGGGGTGACTGCTTTTGCTGTTATATTTATACAGTATTTACACCACAGCGCATTCAACCAGTCGGTCTAACTCTGGAGAATTTAACTTTAATATGTTACAAAGATGGGTACATTTTGGATAATGTGTTCCCAATGGCTACGTAGAGGAGAAACTACTCGGAGATTTAATGATACATAAGTGAATATTACTCTGCTCGAAGCTAAACATGAACAATATAAATGTTTAACAGCACTTGTTGGCGCCTTGTGGCCTTAAGCGGTTCCATGGTGTAATGGTTAGCACTCTGGACTCTGAATCCAGCGATCAGAGTTCAAATCTCGGTGGAACCTTCCCTATTGTTGTTTACTAGCATTGATAAGGGAAAATAATTACACATGTCGTTCCGTTAACTATAAAATGAAATGTTAAAATGTCGTTAATTCTGTAAAACAATTAATATGAACATAAACACCAACAGTCGACATTTGTCTTAATACCCACATTGTACACAAATAGACCTATTTAAATTATTTTTGTAAAAAATGACCACTGAAAAGTCATTATCACAACCAACATGTTTGTCCCAAATGTTCTCCTTGAAATCCTAATACAAATGAAAGCAATTTAACGATTAAAGCCACAGGTTACATCTGATTCTACTCAGTTCTACTGACGGTGAGTTTGTGTCGGGCAGCTGCAGTGTCGGGATCTAATATTACAGATGTCAATGTCACATTTATTTATATAGCACATTTCCAAGGCCAAGGCCTACCAAAGTACTTCACAGTAAAAAAAAAAAAAAAACACAAAGATATTAGTCACAGACTGATACGATAAAAACACAATAAAATAACAAATGCTAAAAATAAAGGTACACATAGATTAAACCATTCATCAAGACAGTTCCCCTGTGCCAAAAGCTACTTCAAATGAGTCTTCAGCAATGATTTAAAAGTGGACAGGCTACTAGCAGTCCGCACAGATACAGGCAGTGAGTTCCAGAGAGTGCGAGCCGCCACTGAAAGGGCTCGACCACCACTGGATCTCCGTTTCGATCTAGGAACCTCCAGGACCATCAGACTGGCTGAACGAAGGTCTCTGGAGGGCCTATGCAACGTGACAAGGTCTGTAAGGTACTCTGGGGCTAGCCCATTGATACATTTAAAAACAAATAGATAGTTGCTAGGACTGAATAATTCGTCCATTAAAGCTGTGGCTTTGGAAAAAAAAGGTATAGGACAACAGATTTTTGCCAATATATATAAAAAATCAGATCAATGGATATGAGCTATACAGGATTTATTTTTTCCAGCTTTATAGCATTTCTATTTACTTGTATATGAAGGCTCTGTGAAGTACCGCCCATTCGAAGCATAAGCGGATGTTTTCATTACACGTGTTTCTTTATTTTCAACATGGCGGCGGCATCTATGGTTACAAGTTTCTGTTTCTTACAGCGGTACAATCTGTCATGCTCGAGGAATATATGCCGTCGATTAGTAACTGTATTCAATAGTAACCAAACGCGATCGAAGCGCTATGCAGACAGCAGTTATTTCCACGTGAAAAAAGCATCGCATTTTACACAGGTGAAACATGTTCTTCTGTATTTTCTCTAGATTGCGTGCAACATCACATTGCTTATGTTAACACAATGTTTCTGTTTATTGACAGGACGATCTGCTCTCGCGCATCCCGGTTGGTAAGAGTTCCTCATTATTATAACTGTTATAACTGACTGAGATTATGATGTTATTATAACTGACTGAGATTATGATGTTATTATAACTGACTGAGATTATGATGTTATTATAACTGACTGAGATTATGATGTTATTATAACTGACTGAGATTATGATGTTATTATAACTGACTGAGATTATGATGATGTTATTATAACTGACTGAGATTATGATGATGTTATTATAACTGACTGAGATCATGATGTTATTATAACTGACTGAGATCATGATGGTGTTATTATAACTGACTGAGATCATGATGTTATTATAATTGACTAAGATCATGATGATGTTATTATAACTGACTGAGATCATGATGTTTTTATAACTGACTGAGATTATGATGTTATTATAACTGACTGAGATTATGATGATGTTATTATAACTGACTGAGATCATGATGTTATTATAACTGACTGAGATCATGATGGTGTTATTATAACTGACTGAGATCATGATGATGTTATTATAACTGACTGAGATCATGATGTTACTGGCTGAAGTCTGAATCTGCTGAAACGGTCTTTTTCCCAGATAAACTGAAGATAACATACAGTCGGAGCAGCGGACCAGGCGGTCAACATGTCAACAAGGGTAAACTGTGTTTTATGACTAGTGTTCAATGTGAAGGTGTTCTGTCGATCACTTGTAGTGCTGGGCAGAGCCATAGAGAGAAAGAGTTGCGACACGCTTTGATGTCGCAGCGGCGGCTGTCACGTGGTTCATGTAAGCCCCAATAGTTCCAAAACACACGCGGGCTGTCATGTTCTTCTATGGACAGACAGCAGCGATTGCATTATTAAACGGTAAATATAAAATAAAACACACACCCAAGTACTTTTTCAGCTGTTATTGCATTTTGTTAATGTCAGTTTTGCATTTGGAGAGGCAGGGTGACAACTTAGATAAGTTTATAGGCTATATTTTTGGAGGGAAACGCTAGTGTTCATGTTCGCATGGGTAGTACTGGCTTTAGCGGCTCTAACTTAACTTTTCCATGTCATTCATCTGATGATGGACGTCTCATGATATTTATTTGAGCACAACTGGGCTGTATTAGGCTATTGATTCCCGTGATCTTGCTTATAAATTCCGCTTCGTGATCACGCAAAGAGGTCTGCAGTCCGTTCAGAATTCCAACCAACATAAAATATAAATAATAATAATTACGCTGTGCATGTACAAATGAATGATTTAGGAGGGAAATAGACTGCTCCCATAACGTAGAAAGCAACGACTATATACAGCAATGTTCGGTAAATATTCAACCGAAAAATATTCTTCATAAAATTAAACCGGAGAGATAGTTAATGAGTGACTTAACTATGTTCCTAAATACATATAAGCACATATATGCATAACCCTAACCCATTTAAATAAATGAATTGTGTGTGTGTGTGTATGTATATATAATATTATATATAGGCTATATATATATATATATATATATATAAATACATACATATAAAATATTATAAAAAATATTATATATTATATACATTAGTTACCGTAAGTTAGCTAACGTTAGTGAAGTGTTGGTCACGTAAGCTATAGCTGCAATTAACCTATTATCTTCCAATAAACATTTACTAAAACTGGCTACATAAAATATAACTACAGACTAGATTCACGAGAGGTCGGCTAATGTGTGTAAAAGTAAAAAAAAATACAGTAATTTCATTAATTTACCAGCGAGCGTACTTCGGAAGCACTGAAAATGAATGGGGTTCAATGGAGAAACTATCAGTGTTTGGAACTATCGGCCGCTCCACGACACGCGTTACTTCCGCATTCCAGAGTTCCTGTGGCGGTCTATGGGAGCAGGGCTCAACATAAAAAAAAATCCCCACTGGCCCCCGGGGCCAGTAGATCAGAGTTTTGCTGGCCCCTTCTATATTTTGACTGGCCCTGAAAGAAATAAACTGTATTTATTGTATAGGATTAATCAAAACAGCGAAGGGAGTTCAGGAATTAAGAGAGAGCCCCTGGACACATGCAAAAATAACCAAATGTCAGTGTGCAGTAAATTTGTCAATACCTGCTTTCTCCTCATCTCCCTCTCTCTTTTTTTCTCAGTCTCCTCATCTTACTTATTAAAGCTAAAGTTATTCATTCAAGAGAGCTGCGAGTGATTTTCTTTGTGCCTTTTGTTGTTTGATTCTCAGTAATGGCGTGATCGTCAGCATGTTTATTAGACTGCTTCCCCTTTAACCCTTTGATGCGCAAGCTATGGATACCCCTTCTAATGCGCAACATGGGTCTAAAAAGACCCGTATTCATTTCCTATGTTATTTCAGTGATGGCTGAATGTTTCTTTGCTGAATCTTTAAAATATATGTATTTTATCATTTGTTATTCCAGGTATTGATTAAATATCTTGTTTTTGATTTCCACAAATCATTATGTTTATGTTTCCTTTCTTACTTTATAAACAAACACAGTTTTTGTATTTCTACATCAATTTTACATACACGGGTCTAAAAAGACCCGTATTAATTTCCAATGTTATTTCAATCATGGCTGAGTGTTTCTTTGCTGAATCTTTAAAATATATGCATTTTATCATTTGTTATTCCAGGTATTCATTAAATATCTTTGTTTTTGATTTCCACAAATCATTATGTTTATGTTTTCTTTCTTACTTTATAAACAAACACAGTTTTTGTATTTCTACATCAATTTTACATACACGGGTCTAAAATGACCGTATTCATTTCCTATGTTATTTCAGGTGGCTTTGACAGTTACAGATTTTAAAATCAAAAGGCGGGGAAAAAAGGACCCTAAACTCTTAACACATCGAACCATTTCAGCATAATGGCTTATTCAAGACTATACGGTTCTTAATAGAACTTTTAGGCCTATTACATGTAAATAAGCTTTAAAGGGGCATTTGGCAACTATTTCAACTTAATAAAACCGTTTAGAAATCATTTGGATGGTTTAATAACCTGTTCTGGTGAAAATGGTGACTTTCTCTGCTCCCCCCAACGTTCCTAGGCGGAAAACCAACCTTGCAACATGGGGACTAACGTCCCAGTAAGTTGGAAACAGGAAGTCTTGTGAGAAGCGAGAACGAGTGAGAAACGCTAAATGCTTTATGGCAATTCGACATAAACACACACGCCGCCCTCACTGTGTATGATGTATTACCCACCTCGGTATAGCTCCACACGATAAAGTTGGCCGGCTCCGATAATAACAAATGCACATGAGCAGCGGTAGAAAGGGGGAGGAGGGGCCGCAAGTGAGTTTTTTTTACAACATTGTTGTGAAATATACGTCCCACAGCTGTAGGGGGAGCTCGTTGAGAAAACATGCGACAACAAAAGTGAAGATCAGCGAAGAAATAGCTAGAGTTGCTGAGTTCCCCTTTAAAAACCCATCTTTTTTTAGTGTAGCTAACATTAGCTAGCTAGAATAGAATAGGTCGACAGCTAGCTAGCTAATAGTATTGGATATGTTTCTCTTTCTCACAAGTAATTTCTCACTAGGATTTCATGGTCAAGTAACCTAATATTCAAATATTATGTCCAGTTATCTTTTACAAAATATCAAATATTTTCTGTGGTTAAAATAAAATAAGACTTGCATCAAATATACAAAAGCAGCAGTGTTGAGTTGTGAAATGTGTGGCAGGTGAATAGTATTATGTAATAATACTATAGTAATAGTATTTATGCAGTAAATATGTTCCTACTTGCAAATATGTGCAAATATCAAAGGTTTCTATATGGGTCATTTTTGACCCATGTATGTAATGTAATGTTTGTATATAAAGTAAGAAAGAAAACATAAATATCAATATTTAATGAATATCTGGAATAACAAATGATAAAATGCATATATTTTAAAGATTCAGCAAAGAAACACTCAGCCATGATTGAAATAACATAGGAAATGAATACGGGTCTTTTTAGACCCGTGTATGTAAAATTGATGTAGAAATACAAAAACTGTGTTTGTTTATAAAGTAAGAAAGGAAACATAAACATAATGATTTGTGGAAATCAAAAACAAGATATTTAATGAATACCTGGAATAACAAATGATAAAATACATATATTTTAAAGATTCAGCAAAGAAAACACTCAGCCATCACTGAAATAACATAGGAAATGAATACGGGTCTTTTTAGACCCATGTTGCGCATTAGAAGGGTTGTGATACAAAAACTATTTTTATTCAAAAAGTAAGAAAGTAAAAATAAAAATAAGGATTTGTGATGATCAAAAACAAGTTAATTGAGAAATACCTGGAATACTGAATGATGAAATTAATTTCTTGCAAAGATATAGACAATTAAAACTCAGTCGGGTCTATTTAGACCCATGTTGTGCATCAAAGGGTTAAGAACAAGTGCAGATCTAATAGTCTACTGATGCACCATATTTTCTCCCAACCATTTCCATAACTGCGTCCATTTTAGACATAAACTGTTTAAGTGAATCTCCAAGCCAGTCATTTTGACACATTTTTGTGTACATTTGATCGTTTAGACCCGCACATGAAGCCCAAAGTATAATTTGCTTGTCTCGTTATGGTATGTTTCGGAGCGCGCGCTGCATTGGGAACCGCATCTCTTGCGCAGATTTTTGTGCTTTTAATAGCTCTTTTTATTATTAAACGCGTCCTGCAATTTAGCAACAGACGAGACTGCATTTTACAACAATCACCGATCGTGCTGATTCTGTCTTAAAGTTTGAGTTTTAAGGACAGCGTACTGCTGCGAAGGGAAGGAAGTTGCGCTAGACAGAATGCAGTTTTTAATGGTTTTACCTCAAATATATTCTATAATCTTTGGAAGCCGAAATCTAAAATAAAATCATACTAATATCACAGATCTAAAGTGTAACCATAACTTGAATGTTTAGTTCTGTCCCCCTCCGTCAGGTGTTGTGCGTGTTGTGGCACCGCGTGAGATCTCTCTCTCTTCTGGACTGCGCGAATAGCAAAAATGCATCACAGACAAATGGTTTAATTTTATTATAGAAATGGCTGGCGACTCAGCGAGATGGTAAAAAAAAAAAAAAAAACGTCTTTATAGCAATAATAAATGATAGCCTACGTGTATTTCTCCAGTACCGACAGCAGAACCGATAACGTCCGAGCTTATCGATACAGCGCGGTCTTTCAAAATTCAGTCCCGTTTAATACAGGGTTTCGGTACTCTTTCTCGTATTAGCCTCGTAGTTCTTTGACATTTTAACACGTTATAAATAACCTGAAGAAACATTGACACTCTTCGCGCCACTGTGTATGACGTTTGCTGTTTGTTTTGCTGATGGCCAGTTACTGGCCCGCGCGGGCAAGTGACTGGCCAATCAACTAGCCCGACATACACTTTTACTGGCCCCGGGCCATCGGGCCATTGCTTATGTCGAGCCCTGATGGGAGTGTCGCAACTCTCTCTCTCTATGGCTCTGGTGCTGGGCAGTGAGACCAAAAATCCACATCACGGTATTTTCAAAATTATACCGGTTTCATGGTATATGACGGTATTTTTTTTTTCCAAGCAAGACTGGGTGTTAACCAATGATTGAGAGAGGAAATACTGCAGTAGATGGACTTAGAATGCCCTATTTTACTGGCATGAGTGAATATTGTAGAAAAAATCCACGCTAGTATTGTTACAGGTTTGCGAGGCTGTTTATAAAGAGGCGCTGTAGGAGCGGCAGAAATCTCGTTCATAAACGCTGCTTTAACAGGAAAGATCAAGAAAGATTCAATTGAACATTGAAACTTTTCCAAAGACTGTCAGTTCACTTCAGATACGTTCATATAAAAACACCCGCGCCACGCTTTGACTTTATAACATGCAGTGCTCATGTTTATTCAACCATGTCAATGCCAACCACAAATAGTTTTTCCAAAAGGCTGTTGATATTGTGAACCAATGTATGGGAAACACTGTAATATAAATTGAACGCTATCAATTATAGTTGAACCTCTCCATCTTCACCATCAGGCTCAGTAACACACACAGCTGTGCATCACCACAGCGAACAGTGTAAAGAAGAGTCTGACCCTCTCAAACAGTGTCACAACGCGTTCCCAACGTTGTTAAAGCGACATACACCAATATTGCGGTATATTAAAAATTCAGATCATAACAAAAATAAACACCGGTATTCGGTATGAACCAGTATACTGCCCAGCACTAATCACTAATCACTAGTGCTGTTTATTTAAGAATCACTATTGTCACTTAACATTCTGTAATATTTGTTTGCAGTCAGTACGAAAGCAGAGGTGCGTTTCCATGTGCAGACGGCTGAATGGATTACAGAAGAAGTTAGGAGAGAGATTCTTCTGAAGGTGAGAGTATGACATATAATAACATACATACTTTGTGTCGCATGCACTGCTCATGGCAGAAATACCTGTGTCAACAGAATAAAACTCGTGTCAACAAAGCAGGAGAGTTAATTGTGACCTCAGAGATGACCAGAAGCCAGCAGAGGAACCTTGAAGACTGTCTCCAGAAGATCTCCGAGATGATCACTGAAGCCAGTCGACAGAAGCCAGAACCGTCAGTGGAGGATCTCGTTCTCAGAGCACACAGGTTACAGAGATCACAGGTTACAGAGATCACAGGTTACAGAGATCACAGGTTACAGAGATCACAGGTTACAGAGGTTACTGAGATCACAGGTTACAGAGCTCACAGGTTACAGAGATCACAGGTTACAGAGATCACAGGTTACAGAGATCACAGGTTACAGAGATCACAGGTTACAGAGCACACAGGTTACAGATATCACAGGTTACAGAGATCACAGGTTACAGAGATCACAGGTTACAGAGATCACAGGTTACAGAGGTTACAGGTTACAGAGCTCACAGGTTACAGAGATCACAGGTTACAGAGATCACAGGTTACAGAGATCACAGGTTACAGAGATCACAGGTTACAGAGATCACAGGTTACAGAGATCACAGGTTACAGAGCACACAGGTTACAGAGATCACAGGTTACAGAGATCACAGGTTACAGAGCACACAGGTTACAGAGATCACAGGTTACAGAGATCACAGGTTACAGAGCTCACAGGTTACAGAGATCACAGGTTACAGAGCACACAGGTTACAGAGATCACAGGTTACAGAGATCACAGGTTACAGAGATCACAGGTTACAGAGATCACAGGTTACAGAGATCACAGGTTACAGAGATCACAGGTTACAGAGATCACAGGTTACAGAGCACACAGGTTACAGAGATCACAGGTTACAGAGGTTACAGGTTACAGAGCTCACAGGTTACAGAGA
Source organism: Rhinichthys klamathensis goyatoka (assembly GCF_029890125.1). Lineage (NCBI taxonomy): Eukaryota > Metazoa > Chordata > Actinopteri > Cypriniformes > Leuciscidae > Rhinichthys > Rhinichthys klamathensis. Next base: position 177,195 of record NW_026606729.1, on the reverse strand, counting down.
TCACAGGTTACAGAGATCACAGGTTACAGAGATCACAGGTTACAGAGCTCACAGGTTACAGAGATCACAGGTTACAGAGATCACAGGTTACAGAGATCACAGGTTACAGAGATCACAGGTTACAGAGATCACAGGTTACAGAGATCACAGGTTACAGAGCACACAGGTTACAGAGATCACAGGTTACAGAGATCACAGGTTACAGAGCTCACAGGTTACAGAGATCACAGGTTACAGAGATCACAGGTTACAGAGCACACAGGTTACAGAGATCACAGGTTACAGAGATCACAGGTTACAGAGCTCACAGGTTACAGAGATCACAGGTTACAGAGATCACAGGTTACAGAGCACACAGGTTACAGAGATCACAGGTTACAGAGATCACAGGTTACAGAGCTCACAGGTTACAGAGATCACAGGTTACAGAGATCACAGGTTACAGAGCTCACAGGTTACAGAGCTCACAGGTTACAGAGATCACAGGTTACAGATATCACAGGTTACAGAGATCACAGGTTACAGAGCACACAGGTTACAGATATCACAGGTTACAGAGATCACAGGTTACAGAGATCACAGGTTACAGAGCACACAGGTTACAGAGATCACAGGTTACAGAGATCACAGGTTACAGAGCTCACAGGTTACAGAGCTCACAGGTTACAGAGATCACAGGTTACAGAGCACACAGGTTACAGATATCACAGGTTACAGAGATCACAGGTTACAGAGATCACAGGTTACAGAGATCACAGGTTACAGATATCACAGGTTACAGAGCACACAGGTTACAGATATCACAGGTTACAGAGATCACAGGTTACAGAGATCACAGGTTACAGAGATCACAGGTTACAGAGATCACAGGTTACAGAGATCACAGGTTACAGAGATCACAGGTTACAGAGATCACAGGTTACAGAGATCACAGGTTACAGAGATCACAGGTTACAGATATCACAGGTTACAGAGATCACAGGTTACAGAGATCACAGGTTACAGAGCTCACAGGTTACAGAGATCACAGGTTACAGAGATCACAGGTTACAGAGATCACAGGTTACAGAGATCACAGGTTACAGATATCACAGGTTACAGAGATCACAGGTTACAGAGATCACAGGTTACAGAGATCACAGGTTACAGAGATCACAGGTTACAGAGATCACAGGTTACAGAGATCACAGGTTACAGAGATCACAGGTTACAGAGATCACAGGTTACAGATATCACAGGTTACAGAGATCACAGGTTACAGAGATCACAGGTTACAGAGATCACAGGTTACAGAGATCACAGGTTACAGAGATCACAGGTTACAGAGATCACAGGTTACAGAGATCACAGGTTACAGAGATCACAGGTTACAGATATCACAGGTTACAGAGATCACAGGTTACAGAGATCACAGGTTACAGAGCTCACAGGTTACAGAGATCACAGGTTACAGAGCTCACAGGTTACAGAGATCACAGGTTACAGAGATCACAGGTTACAGAGCACACAGGTTACAGAGATCACAGGTTACAGAGATCACAGGTTACAGAGATCACAGGTTACAGAGATCACAGGTTACAGATATCACAGGTTACAGAGATCACAGGTTACAGAGATCACAGGTTACAGAGATCACAGGTTACAGAGATCACAGGTTACAGAGATCACAGGTTACAGAGCACACAGGTTACAGAGATCACAGGTTACAGAGATCACAGGTTACAGAGATCACAGGTTACAGAGATCACAGGTTACAGAGCACACAGGTTACAGAGATCACAGGTTACAGAGATCACAGGTTACAGAGATCACAGGTTACAGAGATCACAGGTTACAGAGATCACAGGTTACAGAGATCACAGGTTACAGAGCACACAGGTTACAGAGATCACAGGTTACAGAGATCACAGGTTACAGAGATCACAGGTTACAGAGATCACAGGTTACAGAGATCACAGGTTACAGAGATCACAGGTTACAGAGATCACAGGTTACAGAGATCACAGGTTACAGAGCTCACAGGTTACAGAGATCACAGGTTACAGAGCTCACAGGTTACAGAGATCACAGGTTACAGAGATCACAGGTTACAGAGATCACAGGTTACAGAGATCACAGGTTACAGATATCACAGGTTACAGAGATCACAGGTTACAGAGCTCACAGGTTACAGAGCACACAGGTTACAGAGATCACAGGTTACAGAGATCACAGGTTACAGAGATCACAGGTTACAGAGATCACAGGTTACAGAGATCACAGGTTACAGAGATCACAGGTTACAGATATCACAGGTTACAGAGATCACAGGTTACAGAGCTCACAGGTTACAGAGCTCACAGGTTACAGAGATCACAGGTTACAGAGCACACAGGTTACAGAGATCACAGGTTACAGAGATCACAGGTTACAGAGATCACAGGTTACAGAGCATGAAAGCACAACTGTGTCCTTCAGAGAAGCACTAATGCAACACTGTCACAATAATGTTTTTTTTTTGTTTTTTTTTAGATTAGATAAAAGAAATTTGGAAAGACTCAAACAGAAGAAGATACATGCTGCAACAAAACAAGGACGACGAGTCGACTATGACTGAACCCAAAATATTATAACATTTGTTCTGTATTAAAATTTTTATTAAAATATCACACTGTAAAGTGGTGTATTTTTTTTTTGCTGTAATGCATAGCATATACTTAATTATATGTCAGATTACTTTATAAAAACTAAATCAAATTGTAGATTTGAAGCGAGATTTGATCAACTGTAAACCTTTTAAAGCAAAGAGCTGGTGTATACTATTCATGTGCTTTGACTGTTAATAGAGGGCTAGACTGTTTTAATTAGAGTTCTAGGTATTTGCATGACACTAGAAAAAACCCATTACTCATCCATGTTTGATTGCCATCTTTAAATGTGAATGAAACTTAAAATGGAATGAAATATAAAGAACTAAAAACATTATTTGTCAAATACAAAATTTCAACTTGATACATTGTCACAGAGAGATTAGCAGCTTTGTTGGGTAAGTAAAAAGTTCCTAGCAGAGGATGGTTTCGATCCATCTGGGTTACGCTTCCGCTCTGCTGTTGCTGATATAACGGGATATCTGTGCTAATAGTCATGACTCATGCATACATTGACATTCAGCATTAGTTCACATCGGAATCAGATTTTAAATTGTATTAGTATGTTTTACTTCTACATAAACCGAAGTTAAAAAAGAACGACCACGAAGGGACTCGAACCCTCAATCTTCTGATCCGAAGTCAGACGCCTTATCCATTAGGCCACGCGGTCGACGTAAATAAACTGCAGACACTACAAGGCTTTAATCTAACCGATTCCAGTTAACCCTTTTATTTTATTTTGCATGTTAAATAGCGCTAGAATTACTAACGAGCACTGTCCATTTAACGAACTTGTTTTGTTTTTACTCTAATAATAGGCTCGTTTGAGTCCTGAATATGATCCTAACTGCGTCACCTTGACATTAGAAGGTGGACCACACTCAGTCAAGACACATTTCTAATTGGTTTCTCATCGGTTCGGCGCAATTGCTTATCTCAAACGAGACCGATCCTTAAGCCGTTTTAAGTAGGTAATAAATAAATGAATTGGGCTCTATAAAATAAGACATTCAGCTGTTACAGTCACAGCACGGCAGACTGGGGACTTTATCAGTTTTGGCAATATTATGAAGCTGCAGACTCGGAGCCAGCATCTACAGTCCCCCACCGAGAGTCCCGCATTCTCAGACCCCTCGTTTTTCGAACACAGCGCCTCCTGCTGTTCGAAAGATCGTATAACACCCGCACACAGAGTACAGCGCACGCTTATCCAAATGCAATTAAAAACAATAGGATGCAATATTACGGTCTCCAAATAAATGATCCAATAAATAATTGCGTTCCCTGCTTAATGCATGTGCCAAAAAAACTCATTGCGATGGAAGGGATACAATTACAGATTGAACTATCTTCTGAAAAATAGTATGTGATATTATATTGCTACAATGTTTTTTTTATATTTTTTTATTCAAATTCCAATTTTTCTTTCAGTTCAACCTATAATGGTCTAATTAACATTACCATGCTAACATTACAAAATCTGTTTTTTGATATTTTGAATGCGAAGCAAAACAAATCAGAATAGACAAAACACCAATAATAAACAATTCTGTACTTTATTTAATGATCACCTAAACATCATCTTGCTGTAAAGAAAAAAGGAAGAAAAAACTGTGTTCGTGACTTTACTTTTCGTCTTCAATTGCATTAAAAAAACTAATTTATAAGTCGCTTTGCATAATCATAAAATGATATGTTGCTGGGTTCGGCAGGGGCGACTCCATCGATGTATGGTGTACCCTGGAATAGCCTACAACAGTATAGGCCCAAAAGCACATGTCTTATGATGTTTCAAAAAAAAAGAAAAAAAAAAAAGAAAAAAGATGTTTGCAAATGTTACCTTCATGTTGCACTGCTCTGTTGAAGTGTCCCTTGAGATGTTTTTGAACTTTGGACAACTTTGTGGGTTTGAAATATATGGGGGCCGGGGCACAAAATGGGCAGTGAAAATCACTGCAGCATTTATGACATATCTACAAAAAGTCCAAGGTTAAAGGCTAACGTTAGCTATCAAAATATTTTCGGCCGGAAGAGGGCGAAAAAACATACATTAACGGCTCAAATCTTGTTACAAACTATCTTTACAAATATTAAATGGACTATTCATATGTTGTATCGATGAGCTAAATTAGTTTTATTAAAAAATAAATCAAACGAGTAGGCTACTACGATTCGCTAAATAAAATTGAAGATAGCCTACTCACATTTTGGCTTAAGTTCTTCACATGTTCTTCACATGTTTATCCGATACAATTTGATAGGAGGCGCTGTCTCGAAAAACGAGGGGTCTGAGAATGCGGGACTCTGGGTGCAGGGGGACTGTAGATGCAGGTCTCCGAGTCTGCAGCTTCATACTACTCAGTTTTGGAGGCAGATTATTTTGCTTGCATTGAATAAGTGAGCTGTGTGTTGTGCTACTGACCACTAGAGCGACAATAATTACAAGAAGTTTATTCTTATTTATCATTTTAAAACTGTCCATCTTCTGAACGGAGTTGTTTCCCTTAAATGTGACATTATGCCCCTTTTCACAAGATGTAATATAAATCCTTGGTGTTCCCAGAATGTGTCTGTGAAATTTAAGCTCAAAATACCCCCAGATTAATTATAGCTTGTCAAATTTGCCCCTTCACTACTTTTTGGGTGTGAGAAAAAACCATAGACAGTATAAGAAATGGACAGAGCATCTCATTGGAGCTCAGTTGAGACAGTTGAAGCCCATTTTTAGCGATTTCTGAGCACTTCCGTTCCTGACGCGCAGACTCAAACCGACTCAAACTAAGCTTGATGACGTGAGCAACCTGTCTGACAGACGTTACTCTTCTAGTAGCTGTGCGTGAAAATGGCCAACGTTAATCTTGCAGAGACGGGGAACTTGAGCAAAGAGTTCTTTGGGGCGTGAGTGAGCAGGAGTAAGTATTCCGTTGCTTTTATGGACTCATTATCTATGGGCTTCTCCCTTGACGGGACGTCCCCCGATCGCCTGCGAGCTTCTCCTCCTGTCTGTACGGTCATTTCTGTACAGCGCGACAGAGTCGAGTGGTTATGACGCAATCGTTAGCCTATTTTTACAATATCTGTTTCTACGGGGCCATAATGTAACATAGAAGGTAATGGAGCCCTTTATACATTGTCGTGTTTCTTTAGGAATAAATAATGGACAAATGGAGTCTTTAAACGCCTCAGATGTAAAGTTATTCGCTGTCAAAGTGACGCCAAAATGAATGGGAGTCAATGGAAATGCTAACGCAAGTGAAGTTCTGCTACAACATGGCGGCACCCGGCCGGCTTCAACTTCCGGTCGATGGATTACCCCCTTGGAAAAAACACGCAGTTTTTGTGTGTCCCTTTAAATGCAAATGAGCTTTAGCTCCGCCTCCGTTCAGAAGAGGGCGGAGCCTTCACACGAGCTTCAGAGACTCCGGCAATAACAACACAGGCCGATCTCACTGATCCAGAGTCAGGAGTAACAGCAGCGAGTGCAGCCTTACGGAGAGACTCAGGGAGAGCTTCACTTTTACACGTTTCTGAATGTTAGCGGAGACATTTCTGTAGTTGTTGTGGAGTTACACTGATCATCTCATTGACTTAAACACGGAAAAAGTCAGATTTTCATGATATGTCCCCTTTAATTTACAAGTGTAATCATTTTTGTGACTGAGCTTTTGTCATAAAACAATAAAAACCCTCTGTGGAACAATGTTGTAAAACAACAAAACATGAAAACGTACTTTTTATAGGCACTGTATATATTGATAATGTCAAAGAGTCCATATGTTTGTTTCTTTCAAGCTTTTAACAGTAACAAGGATCCCAAACCATTGACTTAAATATACTATAAACAACAGGATACAGTTGATACACTATTCAGTTCCAGAAGCAATATTATCAGAAGAGAAAGGGGAAAGTGTCAGTGTTTATCGGCCAGCCTCTGCAGCAGAGCGATGATGGTGTCCTGCTTAGAGGAGATGAGCTCGAGCGCGGTGGCCATCCTGGTCATAGCATCGGCCTCGGCCCGCGCGGATCTCTCCCTGCGCCGCTCGCGCGCGTCTGTCCTGCGCTGAAGCTGCTCGTCTGAACGCGCGCGCTCCTCCTGACCGCGGAGGAAGCAGCGCAGGAGTTCGGTGCGTTCCTCGGCCGGCCCGGAGCCGAGCCGGAGCTGAGCCGGAGCCAAGCCGATCCCGTGCTGCTGAGCCGAGCCGAGCCGGAGCTGCCGGAGCCTAGAGCGTCTCAGAGCCGGGCAGATCACAGGCTTCGGCAGAGCGGAGTCAGTGCTGACCTGGCACCGCACCGGCACCAGCGTCGGGATCTGGGAAGAGGTCGGGATCGGGGAAGAGGTCGGGATCGGGGAAGAGTTCAGGATCGGAATCGGGGAAGAGGTCGGGATCGGGGAAGAGGTCAGGATCGGAATCGGGGAAGAGGTCGGGTTTGGGGAAGAGGTCGGGATGATCCCGGTGGGAAGCAGACGAGGAGCCACCGCAGGAACACTGCTGGATGGAGGATCCTCGGATTTTACAGCTGCTTTAGCTGTAGTTGCGAATCCAACAAGAGTGGCTGAAGCAGGGCCCCGCTGAACAATATTAGTCTTTCCTAATATGTTATCCATCATCTGTGTTTCATAAACAGAACAGAACAGCGAAGATCATTCAGTCACACTGTGATTCCACCATCATACTGTTTTTATGTCCATGATCCTGATCAAACAGTGTTGTTCTAAGGGTAAACTACTGTACTCAACATTTAAATTTTATTCTTCAGGTATTTTTGGTTATTCACGTATTTGAGGTCATTAGTGTTTCTAAAAAGGAACCGTATTTGAGAGACTTACAATAATATGATTTCTTGAATTGAGAATATAATGAATTCCTGGAGCAGCCAATCATGTGATAAAAACCTGCTGGAAGCTTAAAGCTACACTGTGTGATTTTTACCCCCATCTAGCGGTGAAAGGGTATATGACCATCCAGTGAAAATTAGTTTCTGTTCCTCTCAATTCCGATTTCGTTTGAACTCCTACGGTGGCCAATGTAGTCCAAGATTAACATGGCTTCCAGTTCGACCTCGTCCATGAGTGTTCCTTCAAGTGATGAGGTTATTTTAGAAAACTATTATAATTTGCAGTAATTTAATTTGTCAGGTAACATATAGGTTATGACATCTATGTAAAATGAATAATAGTTTTATTTTTTTACCATTTCATTGCTAACATCAGTTATCAGGTTCCCAGACGAATGCAAGCTAATCTTAGTAAAGTAACTTTTATCATTGCTTCGCGAAAGACGAAGCTTGAATTAACGGGTATGTCCCTCTTTGGCTAATGTACTTTCAAGATGGAGGGGTAACATGGCGACCGACATTAGAACCCCTTACCCGTATGTATTTTCAATGGCATATTATACACTCACGAGAATACTTTATTACTTGAACGAAGTAAATATACATTAATGAGCACATATATTTTGGAAAGAACTAAGTGTTTTTAGCTAAGAATAAACTAAAAAAGTTACACAGTGTAGCTTTAATGAAATGAAAAGGCATCATTATTAATCCCTTACTTCGAAGTACTCCCACGAGGTCTTGGTTTGGCCTCCACACAGCAAGCTGCGATCTTTAACTCTCTTGTACGTCACGATGAGGTTATTCCATTTCCTGCGAATCTTCTCGACGGGTAAGGAGTGACCGTGACCTTCCAGCTCTTTCTGGACGCTCTGGAAGAGCAGCGATCGCTCCCTGGCGCTGTACACGTCCCAGCACCTCTGCATGGCCTCGATCAGGAGCACGATGGCACCGTGGGTGAACTCGGACGAGCTGGAGACCGCCTCACTCCCGCCTACACCTGAGAGGAATACAATATCAAATCAAAACATTTCACTTTTTAGGTAAACATCACAATCAGGACATTATCTAGTTAATTTACAAATACTGCAGCTGCACAACACTTCATGAAATATGATGTAAATGTTCCATAACATACTGACCGTGTGGGACTTTGTTGTCTTTGTTGTTAAAAATTGCTGACGATGATAAAGCGTTGTTAACACTGATGGGATCTGTGACCACAAACACAATGAAGAACATGAAATATCAATGCGTAAACATGAAGAAACATGATCAATCGAACAGTTCTATCAGAACCAAACAGCTCTGAGATCGAGAATCAAAATATGATAGCGTTTGTTTGTTTAAAGGTGACATATTACGCCCCTTTTCACAAGAAGTAATATAAACCTATGGTCTCTCTGTGAATTTTCAGCTCAAAATACCAGATCATTTATTATAGCTCGTCAAATTTGCCCCTTTTTGGTGTGAGCAAAAACGCGCCGTTTTTTTGTGTGTCTCTTTAAATGCAAATGAGCTTTAGCTCCGCCTCCGTTCAGAAGAGGGCGGAGCCTTTACACGAGCTTCAGAGACTCCGGCAATAACAACACAGGCCAATCTCACTGATCCAGAGTCAGGAGTAACCAGCAGCGAGTGCAGCCTTACGGAGAGACTCAGGGAGAGCTTCACTTTTACACGTTTCTGAATGTTAGCGGAGACATTTCTGTAGTTGTTGTGGAGTTACACTGATCATCTCCTCATCATGTTGAACTCTTCCACAAGTGTCCACAGTTCCTGAGGTGTTTATAAGACAGCGGTGACATGTTCTGGTCAATAGTGTTCAGTGTCGTCTGTGCTCGACCACAGAACAGTTTCAGGCTTTGCTGGATCTTCTCCAGTGCGTTAGAACTGGTCTCTGTTGGCGCTCGCCGAACCCAATGTCGCTGGTGTGTGTGAACGTGCAGATTAAGGGCCGGGAATATTATAATAAGATCCTCTTCATACGGCAGAAGGAGCGAAATCTGATCGGATCTAATCTGAATGATTTCATTCCTGTTAAAAATCAAAGATGGCGCATAAGGTCTGTTAGCTACTCATTCATGAGGCATTGCAAACAACGCCACCAAATAAGCAAACACAATATAAAATGAGCGATTTACAGGCATTTATTTAAGCTTAAAAATAAGCATATTTTACATTTACTGCAAAACATTAAATTTATGCAAATGTATACGTTTTTCGATAGTGTAGGGAAACCGACTAGATTACAAGTCACGTCACCTTCATTTATACAGCGCTTTTAACAACATAGATTGTTTCACAGCAGCTTTACAGTGAAAACAGGAGATTACAGTAACAGAGATTGTTTTGGCTTTACAGCAGCTCTAGAATAAAGTTATTGTCCAGATAAAGTTAGTTTTGATTGATTCACTTTACAGATCACTCTAAATTGTAATGTAGACATGCATTTTCTGTAAAGCTGCTTTGAAACAATATGTATTGTGCAAAGTGCTATACAAATAAATGTGAATTTAATTTGACTACATTTGCAATGAGCTTTTCTGGCAAAGTTCTTGTTTCCAAGGTAGTCTCTGATTGGTAGAACTCTCTTAAGGATTTTGGGAAGTGCAGTTCTTCCCAGGACACATGAATATAGCTAAAACCACACTGGCTTGTGCTGAGGTATTGACCTCAGAGATTTTGATAAAGTCTGTCTCGACATGTTTATATGTTATGCTTATATAACACCTCTCTATGAATAAATTAATTAGTTCTAGTCTAATTACGTCTCTATATTGAGCAGACCGTATAGCCAACTGCAACTTTAGTGAAGAATACAGCCAGATTCACTGTAACTCTCGAACTCACAGAGGAGAAGCGGCGCGGCGGGCTCGCGCTGAGAGGATGCGCGCGCAGATCTCGAGCCCGCAGGCGTGAGGTCATCATTCCCGAGCGGAGACTCCATCATCATTCCCTGATAAACCTCTGAAGTTTCTCAACTTTCCTGAGCTCAGAGCAGTCAAATCCCGCTCACATGTTGAGCCACTTCCAGTACACTATGACGGAAGTTGTAGAGAAATGATTTGGCCAGTGCAATCCGAGCGACTGTTTATAAAGATTTCAGATCAAGTGTAATGGCTGCGCTCCTCCGCATGTAACTGCGCAACTCTGCTGCGCATGTGTCTCGCGCCATTGGCTGCTGGCCGCCTGCGTCACACACACGCGCAGTCTCTGCAGACGCACATCGCAGACACGAACACACTAAAGATACCGCTCTCAGACCTGTGAGATCATTTATTGGTGTAGCTCAGTCGGAAGGCTTATACAAAACGTGGGTCTTTAAGTAAGTAAGTAAGTAAGCTTTATTTATATAGTGCCTTTCACAGATAAAATCACAAAGTGCTTTACATGTAGCAAAGTAGCAATTTGAACAGTTAAAAAACATTATACAAAACATACAACATAATAGCTCAGTCAACTAAAAGATTGTCTGAATAGAAGTGTCTTCAGCTGTGTTTTAAAAGAATCAACACAATCAGCCACACGCAACGACAAGGGCATTTATAGAAATGTTTTTAATGATGATGCATATTCGTCTCTATAACACGCATCTCTCCGTTAATGTTTACCGTTCAGTCAGTCGGCCATACAGACACATCTCTCATCTCACATTAGTTTGAAGGTCTTGCAGTGAGTGTTGGTTGTTTACTCCTAAGAATCAGAGCTTTAATATTAATCAAAAGCATTGTTATTTCCAGGTTTAGAGAAGACGCATGTATTTCCATATTCTCAGTGTGAAATTAGACTTTAGGGCCCCACTGTATATTTTTTTAATCATTTTATAGGATGATATTATATATTTTGTTGTTTATTCGGTGCAGTAATGCAAGAACGGCCTCCAGGTGGCGCTGTGGACTAATTAATGGTGTCATTTAATGAGTGAAAACTTGGACCTGTAGCGCTGTACTTTATATCTACAGTGCTTAAATTTATCAGACCACCTGTCATAATAAACAAAAAACACTAATTTTATAGGAATCTGTCAAAAACTTGTTTAAAACAAACCTTTTTTTTTAGGCAAATTTTAAACTGAAACAACTAAATACTCTTTATTCACACATAATAACCAAAGAAATATATATATATATATATTGTATGGCATCCTATGGCCTTTATAACAGCTTGCATTCTTGCTGGCATTGTTTTTACAGTATAGGCCTACTTTTCCACAGTCTCTGTTGTTATGGACTTCCAAGACTTGGCTTTGATGAAACTTTTGTGCAATCTATCTTTAAATTTGATTCAAGTCGGGATTTGACTTGCCCAACTGTGACTAAAGAGCTTCACATACTGGTGGAATAACCGTTACAAAAACATAATAAAAGATTTTGGTAATCATACTGTTAGTTTAGGGCAGCTGTGGCACAAACCTTACATTGGGTGCTGCTCTAATACATTTGTTAAGCACTGTATATCTAAATCCTAAATATGAATTACACAATAAAATTTTAATTATTTACTGTACTAACTGATTTTAGTTGTTTTCACACAACTATAGCACAAAACATGTCCCAAAAGAAGCATGTTTTGTTTTCATACCTATTTGTTTTCACTAATTATGGCTATTGGTGCAAACTTTGGTTGCCTGGCTTGCGTGACATTTTTTACTTTGTCTTAATGCAGATTACCCCTATACTTCAACCTAAAGTTGTACCAGATGGTACAAAGGTGCAATGGGCGATTTCTGAAAAAGGCAGTTGATATTTAAATTCACCAAACCACGCCCCCTACCCAAAATTACCACACCCCTATCTTGAATGAACACAAACACAAATCTATGAACACAAATCTATGAACACCAAACACAAGCACCTCCCCCATCATGAGTGGACACGCCCCTCACTGCTGATTGGCTCCAGGTGTGTTTTGGTTAAGTCAAGTCACATTTATTTATATAGCGCTTTTTACAACACAGAGTGTTTCAGAGCAGCTTTACAGAGAAAACAGGAAAATAATGCAACAAAGTTTGTTTTCAGAAGAGAATAGTTAGTTAATAGTTACTCTATTAGTTAATAGTTAATAGAGAATTTAGTTCACTTATATATATAGCCGCTCTGGAGAAAACAGTGATGTCATCGTCCAGCTCAGTTCAGTTCTCATATAATGCTGTCAGTGCAGGAGATCAATAATATTGCTGAATATTAAATTAAGTGTTAAATTTAATGTCCCTAACTAAGCAAGACAAAAGCCAATGGCAACAAAGGTGAAAAAAGGCGGAAAAGGCGACAGTGGAAACGAACCAAAACTCCATCAGTGACAGAATAGAGAAGAAACCCTTGGGAGAAACCAGACTCAGTCGCTCAGTTCTCCTCTGGCCAACGAGTGAACAGTGTGTGATTATGACTCAGGCATTACAGGTCAGAGGTCAGATTGGATTGGAACAACCAGAATATTATCCAGTTCCCTCTGGTTGAAGATCAGAGTCACGCCGGGATGGAGACGGGTTTGAGGATCAGTGGATGAGGCCTTACAGGGGAGAGTCTAGATGACACAATCTCTGCTGGCACTTCAGGGATGTGTTGTGGACGTGTCCAGGCGCAGGTCCTCTCTGTTCTGGATACGGCCCGGATCCGGCTGACTACAGAAAACCTCGAAATAAACAGAAAGACTAACATTAGCGTAGATGCCATTATTCTTATGATGTAACGAGTACATCGGGTGTTATAGGAAGTGTTCGCGGTTCCGGCTGACCTAATCTATGCAGCCTAATAATCATTTAACTGATTTGAATAATAGGAATGTATAATGTTCTATGTGAATGCCAGGTCAAAGAGATGTGTTTTTAGTCTAGCTTTGAACTGACAGAGTGTGTCGGCCCCAGCATTGCCCACTACGCCAGTCAGAGCTACATCTTCTCTAGTGGTAAAGCTCACTCAGCCGCTGGTCAGGCACTTTAACCCTGATATTGTTTTGCCTTCATTTGTCACAATGTCCTTAAGTTGTTAAAGGGGGGTTAGCTTTGCTCAACCCCCGCGCCTCTGTTCTGCTGGCGCTTTGACACAACGCACGTGGAGTGTTGCCTTGACAACAGTTGAGGGTATATTTTGGAGAAAGAATGGCAGCGGGAGTCTCTGAGGACACATCTGTGCAACCATACCAATTTGAACCGTTGACGGCCTTGAAGAAGTTCGACAATTAAAGGTACAATATGTAAGAATTTTTTAATAAAATATCCAAAAATCACTTGCACAGTGTGATATATTTCCTGCAGTTGTGTACTTACAATATCCCAAAAGTCTCCAAAGATTTTTTATTTCAGAGAAATTCCAATTTTAAATAAGTGGCCGTCCCGGAAAAAAAATGTCGCCTGTCCAGACTGATCTCATGAAATGGCGTATGTATGACACGCCAATTCGTATTTCCATTTTTGGCGTGCTATCAACACGCATAATCGCTTTTCAGCGTGTTTATCAACGCCTTTGACTTAACGTTATATTACTGTATTATGTACATATAAATATATGACCTACCCCAACCCCGTCCCTAAACCTACCCGTCACTGGGGTTAATACCATTTATGAGTCTTCTCCTACCATCCTAGGAAAAGAAATATCGCTCCACAGATGTAGAATATAGATTTTGCTTCGTTTCGCTCGGACATTTAACGGCGTACACATACACGCGGAATCACTCGGACGTTTAATGGCGTAGACATACACGCAAAAGATTTCGGCGTGGACATACACGCGGATAGCTCAAAATGCGTATAGATAACACGCCACTTGAATTGAAAGTGGCGTGTATGTTTACGCAAAGTCATGATGTCATGTTGGCCTGTCAATGACGCAATATCCGCGCTATCCTCGGTTTCCGCTCGTACTGCCATAGCCATGACGTAACCATGGCGACAGACGCGGACAACTGCGTAGTGCGTAACGTTTAGCGACACACGGTTCTCGTTTCTTTCAAACATAGACCATGGCAAGCAGACTTTGGGACAAACAAGGAGAATTAAAATGAGGATCAATATCAGCGTGGCGTTTTTGAGATAGCGAGAGCTAACGTCCGCGACTAACTTGGACTCGACATAGCTTCACGAGTCACGACTTGACAGCTTTATTAGACAGGTGAGCAAATGTACATAAAACAAATCAATGTTATATAACTTTAGCTCAACATGATGAAATGTTAGAATATGGTCAGTATGCCATTCTAATGTTGATCTAGCTTACTGCTAGTTTCGTATAGCAAACGAACTAACACGTAGTATAACATTATAACTTTCAACACACATTTAAATGCCGTTTAGTGTGATAGTGTAACGTTAGACCGAGTGAAGCAGCGCTGCGTTACCTCACAAGTTTAATTCGTCTAATAAACTGACCTGTGTGAGTAATCCAGCACTTGCGGGTTCGGCAGAATTAAATGTCCTTATTCCTTTATATCCGCGGGACTCCCATGTGATATCTGTCTCTTTAGCATACGCGACCTGCTTCATACCACTGTAATGTTAAAAAACATGAATGTTTGCACTCATCCTTAAACATTATTAGATCCGTCAGCTTGACAGCAAGTCCCATCATTCAGCTCATCACTGCGTCATCAACCTACACCTTTGTTATTGTTGGAAACTGCGCCCTCTTGTGGCGAAAAAATCGTACATGTTGTGCCTTTAAGGCTCGAACAGGACGTTTCTGAATGGTTGGTTAATGTAATGTCACTTTGATCTATCTTTGTATGCACTGGCAGGGTAGAGTAGTGAGATACGAACACTGTGTGTTTACTGATGTATACGTTAGTTTGTTGACAGATTGATGTTACAGGTAATGGTCATGAACAACTTTTTTTCACGATTTGCAAAGATTAATAAAACTTTACACTAACTTCAGTTCTTCTGGAGATTCAGCAGGAACACGAATAGCTGGTACCGATTCTGTTTTCAGGAGCAGCTTCTTAGCAAAACCAGCTTTATACTGACCCTCGTTTATAAAGCAGTCTGGTGAGAAATGATTCGCGCAAACATGAGAGCATTGACGTTGATCGTGGGAATATTCCCTTCGAAAACAAACTCAGCCACTGCGTCTTCAGCGGTTCGGATTCAGGAACATTAAAATGACTGTGTTCGTTATTACACCCAAGAACAGAACACCACAATCGCTTAGACGCCATTCTGCTCATTGACAGTGCTCCAGCGTATCAACAATAGCGGACTATGATGACAGCTCGCTCAGGGCGGGTCTGTGTCGAAACGCTGCTGTCAATCAACAATCGTGGGAGGGGCGTCCGACCGTGTGACGTCACAAAATCGAACGGTTCGATTTAAGGGGAAAACATATCTCTCTCTTGATTAAAACAACACTGGATGGATTTTTATCATTATATGATGGTTGTGTACAGGCACTGCCAACACACATTTCAGTACAATCAACTTGTGAAAGTGCATGTACCATTATATGACCCCTTAAAACCCATTTTTTCTTTGAACTGGATGTTAAGTGTTTTTGGTGTCCACCCAGATGCTCTTGACTGCGTCACTGGCCAAATTAAACACACAGAAGTAACTCGTTAATCTGAAATGAAGCACGAATGTCCCTTGAACATCATGTGTTGAATGTGAGTGGGCACATCGTGACTCACTCTGATGACTTTTCGTATACATATATATTATGGCTCAGTTTCCACAGAGACATCTATATGTTGCTATTAATAATATCAGAGAACCTGTTTTGAATCCCCGAAGCTTAACTGTAATTGGAAAAATGGGAAATGATATTGTTGTGATTAACAGAGAATGATGCAATTATCCATCCAGCACATAACCGTGGGTTGACTTATCACAATCATATCACCCAGGCAAATATGAATAGGCTTTTTGAGGCATTTATGAAAGTCTATAAGCTCAAAAAAGACCAAACATGTTTTACCAACTGCTCTGAACAAGTCATCTTAAGCATTACGAGCCCCACACGCTGAACTGTAGACAGTGTTCTTTTCAGCTTATGCTTCGTTCTTCTTCCTCAGACACACCGGTGATCCAGAGGGCCGAGAAGCTCCAGTTTTGTTTCATCGCTCCACAGAACAGAATCCCAAAACTTCTGTGGCAGATTTATATGATTTTTAGCACTTTTCTTGAGCTTTTGTGTCAGTAGTGGTGTAGTCTTGGAGCTCGGGCATGCGTTTAGTACGAGCCTTACTGTGCAGCTGAACATCAGTGTCTGTGGCCATCAGGTCTTCTGCCGTCACTCCAGGGTTTCTCTGAAGCGTTGATATCTTCCTTTTTCTGCCCCATCCAGGGAGTGTAACCACTGCTCACGTTGTTGTTGTTGTTGCTGCTGCTGCTGTTATTATTGCTGTTGCTGCTGTTATTTTTGTTGCTGCTGTTATTACTGCAGCTGGTGCTGTTATTGCTGCTGCTGTTATTGTAGTTGACGCTGTTATTGCTGCTACTGCTGTTATTGCTGCTCATGTTGTTGCTGTTGCTGCTGCTGTTATTGTAGTTGCTGCTGTTATTGCTGCTCATGTTGTTGCTGTTGCTGCTGCTGTTATTGTAGTTGCCTGCTGTTATTGTAGTTGCTGCTGTTATTGTAGTTGCCTGCTGTTATTGTAGTTGCTGCTGTTATTGCTGCTGCTGTTGTTGTTATTGCTGCTGCTGTTATTGCTGCTCATGTTGTTGCTGCTGCTGCTGTTATTATTGCTGCTGCTGTAATTGCTGCTCATGTTGTTGTTGCTGCTGCTGCTGTTATTGTAGTTGCTGCTGTTATTGCTGCTGCTGCTGTTATTGCTGCTGCGCATGTTGTTGCTGCTGCTGCTGTTTTTATTGCTGCTGCTGTTATTATTACTGTTATTATTGCTGCTGCTGTTATTGCTGCTCATGTTGTTGCTGTTGCTGCTGCTGTTATTGTAGTTGCTGCTGTTATTGCTGCTACTGCTGTTATTGCTGCTCATGTTGTTGCTGTTGCTGCTGCTGTTATTGCTGCTCATGTTGTTGCTGTTGCTGCTGCTGTTATTGTAGTTGCTGCTGTTATTGCTGCTACTGCTGTTATTGCTGCTCATGTTGTTGCTGTTGCTGCTGCTGTTATTGTAGTTGCTGCTGTTATTGCTGCTACTGCTGTTATTGCTGCTCATGTTGTTGCTGTTGCTGCTGCTGTTATTGTAGTTGCCTGCTGTTATTGTAGTTGCTGCTGTTATTGCTGCTGCTGTTGTTGTTATTGCTGCTGCTGTTATTGCTGCTCATGTTGTTGCTGCTGCTGCTGCTGTTATTGTAGTTGCTGCTGTTATTGCTGCTGCTGCTGCTGCTGTTATTGCTGCTGCGCATGTTGTTGCTGCTGCTGCTGTTTTTATTGCTGCTGCTGTTATTATTACTGTTATTATTGCTGCTGCGGTTATTGCTGCTCATGTTGTTGCTGCTACTGCTGTTATTGCTGCTGCTGCTGCTGTTATTATTGCTGTTGCTGCTGTTATTGCTGCTGCTGTTGTTGTTGCTGCTGCTGCTGTTATTACTGCAGGGGCCTGTACCATGAAGCCGGTTTAGGTGGCTAGCCAGCTATGTTTCAGCTTAGTTTCCGCCAGCCCTGGGTTTTAGGTACTATGAAAGTAGCTCGGCTTTAATCGGTGTTCGTTGCCATGGTACCTTACGCTGCACGGCTAACCTGCTCCGGGGCAGGTTAAGTTCTGGATTCGAGATCTCAGACTGAAGTTTGACCAATCAGCTGTGAGCAAAGAAACATATAGGTGACGTAACTAATTCCCAGTGTTTGTTGCAATGGCTTTACATTTTCTTTCAAATCCTGTGGACATCTCAGCGCAAATTTGTTAGACAAGCACATCGTAGAGAATGAGTTTTTAGCCGGACAAAATCCCCTTGCTTTTCCTGATAGTTACTTGTATGAAAGATACAGATTTTCTGCGGAAGGAATATCTTATCTTTGCGAACTTCTTGAGCCGCACATAAATAATTTAACACGTCGAATTCATGTACTTACTGTACCACAAATGGTATTGCGTTGCGTTTTTTTTGCAAGTGGTAGCCTACATACTTGCACGATCGGTGATGCACAGAATCTAGGGGAAAACACGGTTTGTCGAACCATTCGCAAGGTGGTCCTCGCTCTGCAGGAGTACATTAATAGTTTAATAGTGTTCCCCAGACATTTATTGACAAGTCCATAAGAGAGGGTTTTTATAAAATTGCCAGTATTGATAGGGTGACATCACGTTTTTTTTTCTTTCAAAAAGCAAATTTCAGAAATGTACTTTACAATACAGTACATGTTAAGAATTATTTTAAATCTTTTTTTATTTTATTCGGTTAATCTTATGATAGGATTCCCTATAGAGTCATTGGAGCAATAGCCTGCACACATGTTGCAATCTCCACTTCTCTAGGAGAACATGAGGGAGATTATGTTAATAGAAAGTCATTTCACAGCCTTAATGTTCAGGTAGAGATTATGTGAACATGTGAAATTATTATTTTCTGTGAGATGAATCTTTAAATTAATAGTAAAATTAATAGATAACAATCTACTTTCCGTGAGTATGTTGTGTCAGCGCTTTGAGGAAAGCTAGTTAAATTTGGTACAGTACAAAACACTGTTAATTTGAATTGGGAGAGCAAAACCTACACAATAACCCCCTATCATGACCCTCATGTGTCAGTAAAACCATAGTAAAAGTTAGAGATGATCTTTGGCATCCTAAAGGCACGTTTCAACTGTCTTCGGCGCTTAAGAGTCACCAGAGTGGGCATCACAGATAGTGTCTTGTGCCATTCTGCACAATATAGCCACCATAGAAAGGAGCCAGAACACCACAGAAAGCTTCTCCCCGATGAAACTGACCCGAACACACTTGACCACCCAGCTGGTGCAAATGTAGTTGCAATCACCATACAATATTACACTTAATAAAAGCACATTGAAACTGCAGACAGGTCTCAAACTGTTTTATTGGTTTTGTGGGATGGGGGGGAGAAAGAGAGCAATAGAAAGTTGCATTAATAAATATTCATGTTAAAGTGTTCTTGGTTAAATAAGTTCACATACTGAGATCAGTTTAATCTAGCTGTTACATATATTTCTTAAATGTGGAGCCTCATCAGCTCACAGTCAGGCTCCTTTAGTGTGCAGTCTAGCTCCATAGGCTCCTTTAGTGTGCAGTCTAGCTCCATAGGCTCCTTTAGTGTGCAGTCTAGCTCCATAGGCTCCTTTAGTGTGCAGTCTAGCTCCATAGGCTCCTTTAGTGTGCAGTCTAGCTCCATAGGCTCCTTTAGTGTGCAGTCTAGCTCCATAGGCTCCTTTAGTGTGCAGTCTAGCTCCATAGGCTCCTTTAGTGTGCAGTCTAGCTCCATAGGCTCCTTTAGTGTGCAGTCTAGCTCCATAGGCTCCTTTAGTGTGCAGTCTAGCTCTTTAGGCTCCTTTAGTGTGCAGTCTAGCTCCATAGGCTCCTTTAGTGTGCAGTCTAGCTCCATAGGCTCCTTTAGTGTGCAGTCTAGCTCCATAGGCTCCTTTAGTGTGCAGTCTAGCTCCATAGGCTCCTTTAGTGTGCAGTCTAGCTCCATAGGCTCCTTTAGTGTGCAGTCTAGCTCTATAGGCTCCTTTAGTGTGCAGTCTAGCTCTATAGGCTCCTTTAGTGTGCAGTCTAGATCCATAGGCTCCTTTAGTGTGCAGTCTAGCTCCATAGGCTCCTTTAGTGTGCAGTCTAGCTCCATAGGCTCCTTTAGTGTGCAGTCTAGCTCCATAGGCTCCTTTAGTGTGCAGTCTAGCTCCATAGGCTCCTTTAGTGTGCAGTCTAGCTCCATAGGCTCCTTTAGTGTGCAGTCTAGCTCCATAGGCTCCTTTAGTGTGCAGTCTAGCTCCATAGGCTCCTTTAGTGTGCAGTCTAGCTCCATAGGCTCCTTTAGTGTGCAGTCTAGCTCCATAGGCTCCTTTAGTGTGCAGTCTAGCTCCATAGGCTCCTTTAGTGTGCAGTCTAGCTCCATAGGCTCCTTTAGTGTGCAGTCTAGCTCTATAGGCTCCTTTAGTGTGCAGTCTAGATCCATAGGCTCCTTTAGTGTGCAGTCTAGCTCCATAGGCTCCTTTAGTGTGCAGTCTAGCTCCATAGGCTCCTTTAGTGTGCAGTCTAGCTCCATAGGCTCCTTTAGTGTGCAGTCTAGCTCCATAGGCTCCTTTAGTGTGCAGTCTAGCTCCATAGGCTCCTTTAGTGTGCAGTCTAGCTCCATAGGCTCCTTTAGTGTGCAGTCTAGCTCCATAGGCTCCTTTAGTGTGCAGTCTAGCTCCATAGGCTCCTTTAGTGTGCAGTCTAGCTCCATAGGCTCCTTTAGTGTGCAGTCTAGCTCCTTTAGTGTGCAGTCTAGCTCCATAGGCTCCTTTAGTGTGCAGTCTAGCTCCATAGGCTCCTTTAGTGTGCAGTCTAGCTCCATAGGCTCCTTTAGTGTGCAGTCTAGCTCCATAGGCTCCTTTAGTGTGCAGTCTAGCTCTATAGGCTCCTTTAGTGTGCAGTCTAGCTCCATAGGCTCCTTTAGTGTGCAGTCTAGCTCCATAGGCTCCTTTAGTGTGCAGTCTAGCTCTATAGGCTCCTTTAGTGTGCAGTCTAGCTCTATAGGCTCCTTTAGTGTGCAGTCTAGCTCCATAGGCTCCTTTAGTGTGCAGTCTAGCTCCATAGGCTCCTTTAGTGTGCAGTCTAGCTCCATAGGCTCCTTTAGTGTGCAGTCTAGCTCCATAGGCTCCTTTAGTGTGCAGTCTAGCTCCATAGGCTCCTTTAGTGTGCAGTCTAGCTCCATAGGCTCCTTTAGTGTGCAGTCTAGCTCCATAGGCTCCTTTAGTGTGCAGTCTAGCTCTCTAGGCTCCTTTAGTGTGCAGTCTAGCTCCATAGGCTCCTTTAGTGTGCAGTCTAGCTCCATAGGCTCCTTTAGTGTGCAGTCTAGCTCTATAGGCTCCTTTAGTGTGCAGTCTAGCTCCATAGGCTCCTTTAGTGTGCAGTCTAGCTCCATAGGCTCCTTTAGTGTGCAGTCTAGCTCCATAGGCTCTTTTAGTGTGCAGTCTAGCTCTATAAGCTCCTTTAGTGTGCAGTCTAGCTCCATAGGCTCCTTTAGTGTGCAGTCTAGCTCCATAGGCTCCTTTAGTGTGCAGTCTAGCTCCATAGGCTCCTTTAGTGTGCAGTCTAGCTCCATAGGCTCCTTTAGTGTGCAGTCTAGCTCCATAGGCTCCTTTAGTGTGCAGTCTAGCTCCATAGGCTCCTTTAGTGTGCAGTCTAGCTCCATAGGCTCCTTTAGTGTGCAGTCTAGCTCCATAGGCTCCTTTAGTGTGCAGTCTAGCTCCATAGGCTCCTTTAGTGTGCAGTCTAGCTCCATAGGCTCCTTTAGTGTGCAGTCTAGCTCCATAGGCTCCTTTAGTGTGCAGTCTAGCTCCATAGGCTCCTTTAGTGTGCAGTCTAGCTCCATAGGGTCCTTTTTTAAAGGGCCCTGACTGAGTCTGTTTCCACCTGAAACATAATTCCACCACAAACATGATCATTACAAGTTTTTGGGAGGCTAATCAACTCACAAAAAGTTCCTTGACAAACACCTGTAATATATGTCAAGGGTTTTAAATCCTTACCTTGTTCACATTTCTTTTGAAGCCTGTTGAGGTAGAGGCTTCAGTTTCTGGGACAGGTTGTGAAAAATCCTACAATAAAAGAGATGTGTAACTTGGGCCAGTCCCTGTTTTATGCCACACATTCAAATGTTTGCCTTAATAAAAAGCCCAGTGCATTCACCTGAGCAACTGTCCCAGAACACAGACAGAGTGTCTTCATCATTTCCTCCTCCCTGATAAATAAAAGTAGGCCAATATGTTTCTGGTGTTCTGTCTGCTGCACACTGACCTCTGTGTGGGAGACTGTGTGTGTGTGCTGGCTTCAACAGGGACACTGCATTTCCCTCTACTGCAGAGACTTACAGTCAGCCATATTTAAAACTTAAAATAGTAATGTATCACACACGTACCCAGTGTTACTTGCTTCGAGGAGCCGGCACCAGGGTCAGATTGTACAGCACCTGTAATCCCATCCATAATCGGCCGTCCCTTATTCCTATCAGAGCCAACTCAGTGTATTCTGGAGGAGTGGCCCTCCACTGGTTTTCTGAATTTCACTCTTTTTTCGGTTTGCCTCAAACAAGTGTTAATAATAAAATAATAAAAGGCTGTGTGTAAATACTTACTAGGTGTGATGAGGTTCGGCTGGATTGCCCTCGAGTGTCACGAGAGGGCGCTCCACCTCTGCACTGCCTTCCCTTGGACTGTTCACGCACACACCCTGGACTGATTACTCACACCTGTTTCCACTGATCACTCTCACACCTGCATCTAGTTCCACATGCAGCTCCACACTCATTTATACCCCACTCTCACTTTCACTCATGGCTAAGTCTTGTTTCACTGTTGTGTACATCTCCGAGCGTTTCCTAGTTTTCCTAGTCTAGTCTGTTCCTGTCTGTGTATTTGACCCATTGCCTGTTTCCCGGATTCCGTCTCGTTTGCCTCCTGCCTCTGTCATCTCGCCTGGTTTCTGATCCTGAGTATTGCCTTGTCTCCTATGCTGTGTTTGCTGTCTGTGACCCTTGCCTGTCTGACTACCCTGTGAATAAACTCACGCTGCGTTTGGATCTAACCTTGTCTGGTTGTTCATGACACTAGGCTACTTTGAATTATATTTTTATATTTTGTCTTTATCAGCTGCCAAGAACGTTTGGAGTTGCATCTAAAAATCAATGAATATTAATCTTTATTAGTATATACATGCACATTTTTTTATATATTATAAAAATATAGGCTATATTTCACACACACATACATTCATAGCCTATATATACATAATTTTACATGAATAAAGAACGTATTTATTTAGCTTACACAATCAGCTATCTTTCTCCAACAGTCTTCTCTTGCTTTGGCAGCAGAGACCGTATTGTTTCGAGCTTGTAATACATATTTAAATTCATCGTAATTTATAATGATTATCTCTTACCTCCGCGGAAAGAAAATATCGCTCTCACTCTATCCATATCGAACGCGATTGGTTGTTCGGTGCCAACGTCACTTTGGTATGTGCACGCGCTCGTGGAGTAATCATAGCTTAAGATCAAAGCCTGAGTTGACAGAGAAAGTTGATGAGCTGCGTCATGGTACCAATAAAGCCTGATTGCATCGGTTTGGTTTTGTCAACTCAAAACTAATCCTGTAACTCCGAGTTTGTTCAGCTACCTTCATGGTACAGGCCCCTGCTGTTATTGCTGCTGCTGTTGTTGTTGCTGCTGCTGCTGTTATTACTGCTGCTGTTGTTGTTGCTGCTGCTGCTGTTATTGCTGCTCATGTTGTTGCTGCTGCTGCTGTTATTGTAGTTGCTGCTGTTATTGCTGCTGCTGCTGCTGTTATTGTAGTTGGTGCTGTTATTGCTGCTGCTGTTGTTATTATTGCTGCTGCTGTTATTGCTGCTGCTCATGTTGTTGCTGCTGCTGCTGTTATTGCTGCTCATGTTGTTGTTGCTGCTGCTGCTGTTATTGTAGTTGCTGCTGTTATTGCTGCTGCTGCTGCTGTTATTGTAGTTGCTGCTGTTATTGCTGCTCATGTTGTTGTTGCTGCTGCTGTTATTGCTGCTGCTGCTGCTGTTATTGCTGCTGCGCATGTTGTTGTTGTTGCTGCTGCTGCTGTTTTTATTGCTGCTGCTGTTATTGCTGCTGCTGCTGTTTTTATTGCTGCTACTGTTATTATTGCTGCTGCTGTTATTGCTGCTCATGTTGTTGCTGCTACTGCTGTTATTGCTGCTGCTGCTGTTGTTATTGCTGTTGCTGCTGTTATTGCCGCTGCTCATGTTGTTGCTGCTGCTGCTGTTATTACTGCTGCTGTTATTGCTGCTCATGTTGTTGCTGCTGCTGCTGTTATTACTGCTGCTGTTATTGCTGCTCATGTTGTTGCTGCTGCTGCTGTTATTACTGCTGCTGTTATTGCTGCTGCTGCTGTTGTTGTGTTTATCTACACCGCCAGTTCGTGACAGACTGACTTTCATCTGGGAAACACAAAAGCTTTGGAGCTCATGCATTGACTCTCATTGTATGGACCAAAAACACTTTTGAGACATTTGTCAAAATATCTTAGGTTTGGAAGGACATGAGTAAAGCGTTAGAATTTTTATTTTTGGGTGAACTATCCCCTTAACTTATGTTCATGTGAAGAATCTTTTAAGTGTTACTGAAAATTCGATAGGCTTTTTTATACTGTATATTTTCTCCACTGACCTCGCTCAGTCTCTTCACAGCCCTTTGAATGAAATTCCTGGATTTAGATGATCACTCAGACTTTGGCACTGTGAATCCTTCAGGATTTCCTCTGATTTTCCCTAGAGTGTGTTATATCTTTCTGAAAGCATGCCTCTGTCAGCCCCCGTTTCACTTCATACAATATGGATAAGATGCAACAAAAGAGATCCTCCTAACTCTTTTCCTCTACTTTCAAATCAATCCATCAGAGCTCCTCATGCCATGATAGTTCTTGCCCACGTGCTCCTACAAAACTGGGTTAATGACCCATCAGGAGCATCCAATCCTCCAGGTCGTGACTAGTTTGTGCTGTAGCTGCTGTGGAGAATCGAGGACTTGCACACTCCACACGGCTACGGCTATAAGCAGATGAAAAGGACAATCTCCCCTTATAGTGCATCTATCGCTGTAGGCTTGTTCAGTGGCTGAGATACATTGATAATTTGGCACAAACAGCAGCAGATCGGGTGACAGGTGGAGATAGGGAGAGCTCAGTGTGTCAGTCATGCCTCGCAGGGCATTAGAGAAGTCAGGGCACTGATGTCAGGTGACCGGACATATGGCATCTTCTCACGCACTCCTCGGGTTCATCTGGTAGTCAATATTAATTCCCTATGCTCGATTCACACAAATGGATCACTAAAATAAGTTTGTATAGATCCAAGTGCTGGTTTTAATGTGTTAAGACTCCTCTTCATTCTCTCGTTCTCTCACTCGTCCTGGGCGCCCCTTTCCTCGTTCATTCTGCGTCGAGTCATCTCTACAACATACGTTAGAGGGGGATTTTCATAGTTATTGGAAGGGACCCCGCAGGCTACACTTTACTTCCCATGACATGGACCTGAACCCCACATTGGACAGAGAGAAAATACATGCAGCTAATAGTGCAAGCAATGCATGAACTCAAGGGCGTAGGTTTAGGGGGGGACGTTAGGTACTAGTCCCAATCAATATTTTGAGATGACAAATTTGTCCCCACCAATATTTAGCAAGCTCCTTTGAACTGCTATTTTGATATTTGCGCTGCTATTTGGATCGATTCCAACGGCCAGGACGACGACAGTACAAGATACGCCGTAATTTGATTGGCGGCGGGGTATCTGACAGGCAGGCTACACGCGCGGGCCGGGACTACTTTTTGTGCTTGCACTCACTGGCAGCGAGCGGGTGGGTGGTGTGTGTGTGTGTGTGTGTGTGCGTG
Source organism: Rhinichthys klamathensis goyatoka (assembly GCF_029890125.1). Classification (NCBI taxonomy): domain Eukaryota; kingdom Metazoa; phylum Chordata; class Actinopteri; order Cypriniformes; family Leuciscidae; genus Rhinichthys; species Rhinichthys klamathensis. The sequence continues at coordinate 151,250 of NW_026606729.1, read as the reverse complement.
CGCGCGCGTGCGCGCGTGACGACGGTGAGTTCCCAGGGCTGTCTCTCTGCATGCACATATCCATGCATATACAAAGGCCAGGGTAAAACATTTTAATATTCCGTTTTTTGCCCCTTTTTGTACTTTGTAGTAGATCAGCTATGTCACCCAAGAAGAAGAAAGGGGACATACGAAGCTTTTTCATAAAGCAGAGTGTAAGTAGGCAAAAATAACTAGCCACACAAATAACTAGCAGTAGTAGTGACTGACCAGGCTTTCAAATGCAGATTCTACTGTGGAAAATAGTATTAACTGGTGATCCTGCCCAGGATATTGTTACAGTTAAACCTAGCTTCTGCAATTTTTCAAGGTTAGGAGCATTAATTAGGGGTGTGCAGCACGGATAGACATGATAGACGTTAGCAAGTCACTGAATGTTAATTAGCCTACCTTAACTTAGAATCTTGCAGTCATAAACAGTGGATCATCTGAGACATTTTTCGTTTCTACATTCTGTTTATGTATTGTATTTGTGAGTGTAGCCTACTTGCTAGACACATGTCTGGAAAAACATATTGGCAATGTTAAAAAGGCAAAAGTAAACACTGTTGGTTATTCAAATATAATAAATCATTATTTGTTTGATAATATCCAAATAACAATATCTGGTAGGAGGGTTAAACTTGCTTTTTTTTAAGGATAGAATATATCAATAGAATTTGATATAGAATAATGATATAGGGAGGGAGGGAGGGAGGGAGGGGGGGGGGGGGGGGGGGGGGTCAGATGGGATGTCCCCAGCAAAGCTGAGACCAAACCTACGCCCATGCATGAACTCATACGCTGCATATAGATGGCAGCACAAGTTGTATTTACCTGTATGCAACAGCTTCTTCTTCCAGAAATGCTCCTTTGACCAAACGTTCTTGTAATTTGTTAAATTTCGCTATTTGTGCAGAATGTGATCCAGGAAAATCAGATCACATTGTTCTTACTCTGTGCTCATTGAAATCCCCCAGTTCGGTACCCGTGGCTGTATAAATAGAAACAAGCATATAATTAGCCACATGGACTGCAGATGTTGAGCATCTGCATCAAAAGCTTCTCGCAGATAAATAGCTCTCCTTTGAGCATCATGTTCCATGTGTGTTATGTTGCTTTGTTTCTAGCATGAATTGGGCTTTCTTCGAGCATTGATGTGGAGAACATGCTATTGTTAGTATACATTAAGTGAGTGAATAGATCTGTTAAATGAGATAGAAACAAATTTAAAAAAAAATCTCAATATATATATATATATATAGCCTATATACTGTATATAATCATAGGCGTAATTTGGCGTAATTAATCATATGCGTAATTAATAACAGCAGCAATAACAGCAGCAGCAGCAGTAATAACAGCAGCAGCAGCAATAACACCAACAGCAGCAATAACAGAGGCAGAAATAACAGCAGCAGCAGAAGCAAGAAAAGCAGCAGAAGAAATAACAGCAGCAGCAGTAATAACAGCAGTAGCAGAAATAACAGCAGCAGCAATAATAACAGCAGCAGCAACAACATGAGCAGCAATAACAGCAGCAGCAATAATAACAGCAGCAGTAATAACAGCAGCAGCAGAAATAACAGCAGCAGCAATAATAACAGCAGCAGCAGAAACAACATGAGCAGCGGCAATAACAGCAGCAACAGCAATAATAACAGCAGCAGCAGCAACAACATGAGCAGCGGCAATAACATGCGCAGCAGCAATAACAGCGGTAGTAATAACAGCAGCAGCAGCAACAACATGAGCAGCAATAACAGCAGCAGCAATGATAACAGTTGCAGCAGCAACAACATGAGCAGCAGCAATAACAGCAGCAGCAATAACAGCAGTAGCAGCAACAACAGCAGCAGCAATAACAGCAGCAACTACAATAACAGCAGAAGCAATAACAGCAGCAGCAACAACATGAGCAGCAATAACAGCAGTAGCAGCAATAACAGCAGCAGCAACAACATGAGCAGCAATAACAGCAGCAGCAGCAATAACAACAGCAGCAGCAACAACATGAGCAGCAATAACAGCAGCAACTACAATAACAGCAGCAACAGTAACAGCAGCAGTAATAACAGCAGAAGCAGAAATAACAGCAGCAGCAATAACCAATAGCAGAAGCAGCAGTGCAGCATTTTTATTCCGCCAAGAACAAACATATCAACATTGTCATATCCATTAGAGAGTTGTCATGACATAAATATGTTAATCTATAGTCTTGATTATGATATAATATAACTTTTTTTATTTTTATCCCAGTGTCTTTTCTTCTCTATTGCAGACGAGGTTCAAAATATTCAACAAGGTTTCCAGGTGAAACATTTATATTCTATTGCAATTGCAAACTTCATTGAGTACAATAATTTGCAATTGTATTAATAATAAGAAATATCTATCAATTACCAAACTACTTTAATAATGATGATGATGATTAAGATGAATAATGATGTAGAACTGTGTTTTCTAAGTAGACTGGAGAAATGGCTACTGAAAATGTGGCTTTGCAAAAATACTATTCTACTGTGTGTGTTTATAAACAAGCTTACACACATGCATTCATTCATTCATTCATTCATAAGGTCTTGTTGTTTTGTCCTTTTATATGTATTTATAGAATAAGAACGAGCAAAAGCGTGAGAGGGCAGGAGATGGACATGAATGTTGGTGGCATACGCTGTGGATATATCAGCATCATCAATAACACTCGTGTTTGGAGCTCTCTCAAACCATCTGCCATCAGGAGAAAAGCAGCCAATCAGACGGATCCTCCCAACCCCTCATCTCTCATTGGCTCCTCCCAGCCCCTCATCTCTCATTGGCTCCTCCCAGCCCCTCTGCTCTCATTGGCTCCTCCCAGCCCCTCTGCTCTCATTGGCTCCTCCCAGCCCCTCTGCTCTCATTGGCTCCTCCCAGCCCCTCTGCTCTGTAGACTCAGTCAGCTCTGTTAGCAAAACAATGTGTTGCTGTTACAAGCAGGGGAGACTCAACAAATGCTCCGGAACAAGGCACACATCGCAGCCTGAGAGAGGAAGTGAGTAAACCTGTCTTCTCAGCATATAACGACTGCATGACTCTTCCTGTCCTCATCCAGCTCTATATATAGATCACAGACAGAAATATCCCTCTTCCCAGGCAAATGCCCACTCCTGAAGCAGCCGGCAGGAGGAGACGTCAGTGAGATGGGCTGCTCATCGGGCCGTCTGCCCTGCCGGCCCCCAGCCTCGGCTCAGCCGGACCCCGACCGCAGCCTGTCCCACGACGGCTCGATCCCCACGGCTGGAGCCAGAGAACCGGAGGATCTGTCCACTCTGGAGCGTTTGGCCCAGGCCACCGGGGGCACGGAGGAGTCCTGGTACCGGTGTGTGTTCCCGTTCGGGGTGATCTCGCTGGTCATCGGTGTGGCGGGCAGTGGCGTCACCTTCAGCTTCAACACGCTGCCCCAGACCCGCGTGGTGTCGCTGGTTCTGCTGGTGCTGGGCTTCGTCCTGCTGCTGGTGGCGGCCGCTTGCTGGAAGGCTCATCGGTCCCGCAGGAGAGAGAAGAAGGAGGCCGGCATCTTCAGCTCAGAGCTGTACACGCTATAAGTTCTTCTGCCGTTCTGGAAAGAAAAACCCCTGATCCGCTGGCTCAGTTTGAGGGTAAGTTGCCTGTAACATGTGGAAACTTTTTTGTGACAGTACACTGGCAAATATATTGGAAGACTCATGTTTCTAGTAGGTAAAAATCACAAAGGAACGAGCGCCATGGAGGATCTCTGTGTGTGTGTGTCAGTTTATGGATTGGAGAGATAATATGGTTGAGAAACAGGAGAGTCCCTGATAATGCTGCAACTTTCCCTGCTTTCATCTTGAGCGTTTTAATGAAAGGAAGATGCAAAAGAAAATCATGTAAATCTCTGTACAACTGACTGCAGGTTAGGAAAGGAAGGCTTTTTGAAAGAAATATGAACATTGATAAAGAATGACAGCTACTTCATCTGTGAACATGTACATCATGTATGATTAAATCACATGCAGTTTGCAGTGAGTGCCAGAACTTACTTTTATTTATTTATTTATTTATTTAAATATTTATTTGCCATGTCAAATGTATAAGGACCGGATAATGTGAACTTATGTTTTGCATGACAAATTAACAGAATTTATTTTTTCATATTTAACTTTGATTGGAGTGAAATTTTGTGCACGCTTGCATATCTGTGTTGCATCACAGAAGTGTTTTTGAAGTTCCAGACTGTTATTTTGATATTGCCTATTGCTTTGTCTGTCAAGTAACTGCAAAGTGAAACCTGGGGACAGTGTATGTACACATGAAAATGTTCCTATAAATGCTTGCATGTATTTCTGTAAAACTTCTGTATTTCTGTGAGTAAGACATGATTTCACCCGCACACTGTAACTCAAGCACAGAGCGTACGGACATGACTATATAGGACATGACTCAGATCATATCTACTGACATCTTAGCAGCTAACCCTGTCCTGAACCTGAATGTGTAGATAAAGCTAAACATGACCCTGATCTGCTGACATGTGAAAAGCTGTACAATTAGAATATTCTGCTTATGTGAAAATGATCAGTACTTCGGATCTATTTGCACTGTTTATGTACTTCAGCTTTGGAGTGTTTAAGGAGTATGTTTTGCTAGGTACTGTATTAATGTTTTTGGTCTTATATATGTTATATATTTATATGAAATGTATTTTTTGTATATTTCTCTGTGAGAAAAATTGCCAACTGTTCTCTGAGTGCCTGTATTTCAACAGTAGATATTTTTGTATCATCGAACTCTAGGTTTTGTGAAGAAAAACTGTTTTGATTTTTAAAAAGCCTTGTACATTTTCTGTCCAACAGATGTTTTATGTGCATGGTAACAGATACCCGTAAAATCACTGCAAGTGAAAATGTTTCTGCCTTCTAAAACAGAAGGGGCTCATGTTTCGGCAGTCGTGAGGCTGATGTGACAACATCTGTGATTTTACCATTACAGGCAAGAGGAGAATAGAGAAAGAGAGACAAAGAGACAGAATCAGTGGTGAGAGCGAGGGAGGAAGAGTAGTGGCTGGCTGGGTTAGAGAAAGGAGGAGGATTCATTAAGAAAACGTCAGGAAGCGGCTCTACGTGCTCGGAATAAAGTGAGTGTGTGAGAGCAGTGGCAGAAGCTGCGACGACATAACCCAGCCGCGTATGACTCATATTCTTCACATTTTTCAACATGCACCCATTTTCAACCCTTGCATTTGGTGTGTAGCATATTTTAACTGTGAAATACTAGGTATCTAAAAAAAAAACAACAACTTTGTAGTATGACTCATTATAAGAGACGCTGTGATACAGATTATGATTCTGGAATAATTAGCCAAATCTTGGACATTCCCCCTTTCTTAGACTTTTAGAGACAGATCTACCTCGTTCAGAATATTCCAGCCCTCTGATATTAATAATCACACATGATTTCTTCTCATCCAGCTGAAAGTATGCAAGAGATTTTTAATTAAAAGGTATTTTGCTTCAACATCTTTCTCACTAAGATGAATTCTCAGATTATCAAAGCTTTTATTACGTACACACATGATCCAACACACAAATAATAAACAGACAAATATAAAAAAAAAAAACCCACAATATCACATATTTACATGTAGGCTAAAACGCTTGTGATTGAAATGACACTCCCTGTATTTCACTTTCTATTCTGTTTCAGCCCTTTATTTTTGGGGCAGATATACAGAGTTATGCATATTGTTTGTGTGAATCTTATTGTAAATAGATGTATTTATACTTTCAGTTTTGGACTAAAGAATTGTATTAAATGGAAGAATGCAATGTGTAATCAAGCTTTGTCGATTCCATTCTTGACAACTTGAATCCAAAATGCCACCATGCTGCAAATGACTGTATTTAACCCCCAGAAAACCCCCGCACTTCGACACTGTTGAAATAATGCGGGGTGGGCGTTGTAGTGTTTAGGTGTGTGGTTTGGGTTGGCAGCATGTTGATGTAATGCTGAGCCTTTCCGTCACATGCATTTATGAAAAGAAGTTCAAGCGCAGTGTGTGCCATTTCACCAACCTCCTCAAACTGTTAAGATGAGACTAAAATAGACAAAAATTAAATGGACCGTGGAAAAACTTCAGTGATTACGTTCTACAACATCAGGGCATACAAGGAACATTTCAAATAAATAAACTGGAAGGAAAATAATTAAAAAGTAAAAAGATCCCTTACGAAAAAGAAGTACACTTTAACTCCACACTTCAATGTTCAAGTATATTTTTAAGTATACTTTATGTAGTAAGTATACTAATGTCAATGTGCTAGTAAACTTGTAAGTGTCCTATTTCAATGCTGCTTGGGACTAAATTGGCCCACTTTTAGTATATAAAAAGCATACGTTTAAGTGTACAATAAGTGTAACAGTAAACTTTAAGTGCACAACTACGTTTCTCATTTGTACTGCATCTATACTAGTAGTTTAGTATTTTTATACTAGTACTTTTTTAGTTTATGAAAGTACATTTTGAAATATACTCAGTTTTATACTGCAAGTATTCTTGTGAGTTCTTTAAGTGACCATAACATCATGCTTATAGTTTACTATTTATGTATTATTTTTGCACTTTAAGTATTCTACTATGTTCCTATTTAGTTATAATTTCATTTATACTTTTTAAGTTTAATAAATAAAATAAAAAAGTCAACACTTTAAACAAAAAGCTGAGAAAATTGCATTTTTTTTAGTCAAATACTTGTCCGGATTGGATTCAGAGTGATGATCAAACACAGATGGAGTCGATCGAGTCCAACACCTCAAGGCTTCAGTCCGTGTCGACGTGTCATTCAGAAACATTAGACAGTTTTGATTTACACGCTGTTTAATGTTGATGATCGTGTTATCTTACATTTGCGTAAGCAATCTTCTATCACTTGTTTCTACTTCTTCGCCTGTGTTTTGATCAGGAGATTCTGTACTCTTTCAGAAGATGTGTAATAGCACCCCGTATAACAGAGAAAACACGGATAGCCTAAAAATACTGTCAATGGCAGGGAAAGAGTAAAGTAGATTTGAAGTAGATTCCTATGTACACTACCAGTGAACTAACCTACACAAAATTCAGATACTCAGAATTATGAACATATCTGTTTTCTTTGTAAATCAATATGTTCAAACGATGTACGTTTATTAGACAGTGTGTAAAACTATGGGGGAAAAGTATTTACTCAATCAAAAGAGTAAACCCAATTACAAGCCAAGTATACTTAGAATTCCTAATTATACTTCTGAGTATATCTCGATTAAAAGATTGAGTACAAGTACAGGTCAAATATACTTAGACTTTTCTGTCAGTATAAGTCAGGTATACTTAAATGCAATTTTAATTATATTTCTGAGAAAGTACATAAAGTATATTTCTGACATGTATATCAAAAATAGCTAAATATGTAGGAGAGCGTTGCTATAGTGTGACTATATTGTATTGCAATAGGTAGCACATCAAAGTTAATACCAAATCAAAACTGGTTAGCACATTATTTGTAATTGAAAGTGTTTAATGACAAAATCTAATTATGGTCACACATTCAAAATAGATACAAAATTAAAGTATGAGATGATAAAAACATAATACCATTAATTGTACCCGGCATATATGTAAAATGTTACCTGAAGGATAAATAGAGAGAGAAAGAGGCTTTAGAAAAAAGAAGAGGGAAAGAGCCAGAGCACAGCAGAATCTGCCAAAAGAAGACAGAGAAATAAAGAGACAGAGAATAAAAGAAACAGAGCAACAGTTGCAATCTCTTCCTTAACCATGTGACTATAATCCAAATGTGAGAAATTCAAATTGACCAAACAGATAATTACAACGTTCCCCACCGTACTAAAGGTGTGATCATTCATAGACCCCCGATGTTCACACATTTTGGCCTACAGGCTTTGATCACTATTAGCAACTCTGCCTTTAGGAATTTCAAATGGTCCTTGGGACCCAGATTTGGCTGACTACATCATGTGTTGTGGTCGTGTCTAGACGCAGGTCCTCCATCTGATCTGGATTCGGCCCGGATCCGGCTGACTACATCATGTGTTGTGGTCGTGTCTAGACGCAGGTCCTCCATCTGATCTGGATTCGGCCCAGATCCGGCTGACTACATCAAGCGTTGTGGTCGTGTCTAGGCACAGGTCCTCCATCTGATCTGGATTCGGCCCAGATCCGGCTGACTACATCAAGCGTTGTGGTCGTGTCTAGGCACAGGTCCTCCATCTGATCTGGATTCGGCCCGGATCCGGCTGACTACATCATGTGTTGTGGTCGTTTTTAGGCGCAGGTCCTCCATCTGATCTGGATACGGCCAGGATTCGGCTGACTACATCATGCGTTGTGGTCGTGTCTAGGCACAGGTCCTCCATCTGATCTGGATACGGCCAGGATTCGGCTGACTACATCATGTGTTGTGGTCGTTGTTAGGCGCAGGTCCTCCATCTGATCTGGATACGGCCAGGATTCGGCTGACTATATCATGCGTTGTGGTCATGTCTAGGCACAGGTCCTCCATCTGATCTGGATTCGGCCAGGATTCGGCTGACTACATCATGTGTTGTGGTCGTTTTTAGGTGCAGGTCCTCCATCTGACATGGATACGGCCAGGATTCGGCTGACTACATCATGCGTTGTGGTCGTGTCTAGGCACAGGTCCTCCATCTGATCTGGATACAGCCAGGATTCGGCTGACTACATCATGCGTTGTGGTCGTGTCTAGGCGCAGGTCCTCCATCTGATCTGGATTCGGCCAGGATTCGGCTGACTACATCATGCGTTGTGGTCGTGTCTAGGTGCAGGTCCTCCATCTGATCTGGATTGGGCCCGGATTCGGCTGACTACATCATGCGTTGTGGTCGTGTCTAGGCGCAGGTCCTCCATCTGATCTGGATTCGGCCCAGATCCGGCTGACTACATCATGTGTTGTGGTCGTGTCTAGGCGCAGGTCCTCCATCTGATCTGGATACGGCCCGGATCCGGCTGACTACATCAAGCGTTGTGGTCGTGTCTAGGCACAGGTCCTCCATCTGATCTGGATACGGCCAGGATTCGGCTGACTACATCATGCGTTGTGGTCGTGTCTAGGCACAGGTCCTCCATCTGATCTGGATTCGGCCCGGATCCCGCTGACTACATCATGTGTTGTGGTCGTTTTTAGGCGCAGGTCCTCCATCTGATCTGGAAACGGCCCGGATTCGGCTGACTACATCATGCGTTGTGGTCGTGTCTAGGCACAGGTCCTCCATCTGATCTGGATTCGGCCCGGATCCGGCTGACTACATCATGTGTTGTGGTCGTGTCTAGGCCCAGGTCCTCCATCTGATCTGGATTCGGCCCGGATCCGGCTGACTACATCATGTGTTGTGGTCGTGTCTAGACGCAGGTCCTCCATCTGATCTGGATTCGGCCCGGATCCGGCTGACTACATCATGTGTTGTGGTCGTTTTTAGGCCCAGGTCCTCCATCTGATCTGGATACGGCCAGGATTCGGCTGACTACATCATGTGTTGTGGTCGTGTCTAGGCACAGGTCCTCCATCTGATCTGGATACGGCCAGCATTCGGCTGAATACATCATGTGTTGTGGTCGTGTCTAGGCACAGGTCCTCCATCTGATCTGGATACGGCCAGGATTCGGCTGACTACATCATGCGTTGTGGTCGTGTCTAGGCACAGGTCCTCCATCTGATCTGGATTCGGCCCGGATCCGGCTGACTACATCATGTGTTGTGGTCGTTTTTAGGCCCAGGTCCTCCATCTGATCTGGATACGGCCAGGATTCGGCTGACTACATCATGTGTTGTGGTCGTGTCTAGGCACAGGTCCTCCATCTGATCTGGATACGGCCAGGATTCGGCTGACTACATCATGCGTTGTGGTCGTGTCTAGGCACAGGTCCTCCATCTGATCTGGATTCGGCCCGGATCCGGCTGACTACATCAAGCGTTGTGGTCGTGTCTAGGCACAGGTCCTCCATCTGATCTGGATTCGGCCCGGATCCGGCTGACTACATCATGCGTTGTGGTCGTGTCTAGGCACAGGTCCTCCATCTGATCTGGATTCGGCCCAGATCCGGCTGACTACATCAAGCGTTGTGGTCGTTTCTAGGCACAGGTCCTCCATCTGATCTGGATACGGCCCGGATCCGGCTGACTACATCAAGCGTTGTGGTCGTTGTTAGGCGCAGGTCCTCCATCTGATCTGGATACGGCCCGGATCCGGCTGACTACATCATGTGTTGTGGTCGTTGTTAGGCGCAGGTCCACATCTGATCTGGATACGGCCAGGATTCGGTTGACTACATCATGCGTTGTGGTCGTGTCTAGGCGCAGGTCCTCCATCTGATCTGGATACGGCCAGGATTCGGCTGACTACATCATGCGTTGTGGTCATGTCTAGGCACAGGTCCTCCATCTGATCTGGATTCGGCCAGGATTCGGCTGACTACATCATGTGTTGTGGTCGTTTTTAGGTGCAGGTCCTCCATCTGATCTGGATACGGCCAGGATTCGGCTGACTACATCATGCGTTGTGGTCGTGTCTAGGCACAGGTCCTCCATCTGATCTGGATACGGCCAGGATTCGGCTGACTACATCATGCGTTGTGGTCGTGTCTAGGCGCAGGTCCTCCATCTGATCTGGATTCGGCCAGGATTCGGCTGACTACATCATGCGTTGTGGTCGTGTCTAGGCGCAGGTCCTCCATCTGATCTGGATTCGGCCAGGATTCGGCTGACTACATCATGCGTTGTGGTCGTGTCTAGGTGCAGGTCCTCCATCTGATCTGGATTGGGCCCGGATTCGGCTGACTACATCATGCGTTGTGGTCGTGTCTAGGCGCAGGTCCTCCATCTGATCTGGATTCGGCCAGGATTCGGCTGACTACATCAAGCGTTGTGGTCGTGTCTAGGCGCAGGTCCTCCATCTGATCTTGATTCGGCCCGGATTCGGCTGACTACATCAAGCGTTGTGGTCGTGTCTAGGCACAGGTCCTCCATCTGATCTGGATACGGCCAGGATTCGGCTGACTACATCATGCGTTGTGGTCGTGTCTAGGCACAGGTCCTCCATCTGATCTGGATTCGGCCCGGATCCGGCTGACTACATCATGTGTTGTGGTCGTGTCTAGACGCAGGTCCTCCATCTGATCTGGATTCGGCCCGGATTCGGCTGACTACATCATGTGTTGTGGTCGTTTTTAGGCACAGGTCCTCCATCTGATCTGGATTCGGCCCGGATCCGGCTGACTACATCATGTGTTGTGGTCGTGTCTAGACGCAGGTCCTCCATCTGATCTGGATTCGGCCCGGATTCGGCTGACTACATCAAGCGTTGTGGTCGTGTCTAGGCACAGGTCCTCCGTCTGATCTGGATTCGGCCCAGATCCGGCTGACTACATCAAGTGTTGTGGTCGTGTCTAGATACAGGTCCTCCATCTGATCTGGATTCGGCCCGGATCCGGCTGACTACATCGTGTGTTGTGGTCGTTTTTAGGCGCAGGTCCTCCATCTGATCTGGATTCGGCCCGGATCCGGCTGACTACATCATGTGTTGTGGTCGTGTCTAGACGCAGGTCCTCCATCTGATCTGGATTCGGCCCGGATTCGGCTGACTACATCATGTGTTGTGGTCGTTTTTAGGCACAGGTCCACCATCTGATCTGGATTCGGCCCGGATCCCGCTGACTACATCATGTGTTGTGGTCGTGTCTAGACGCAGGTCCTCCATCTGATCTGGATTCGGCCCGGATTCGGCTGACTACATCAAGCGTTGTGGTCGTGTCTAGGCACAGGTCCTCCATCTGATCTGGATTCGGCCCAGATCCGGCTGACTACATCAAGCGTTGTGGTCGTGTCTAGGCACAGGTCCTCCATCTGATCTGGATTCGGCCCGGATCCGTTGACTACATCATGTGTTGTGGTCGTTTTTAGGCGCAGGTCCTCCATCTGATCTGAATACGGCCAGGATTCGGCTGACTACATCATGCGTTGTGGTCGTGTCTAGGCACAGGTCCTCCATCTGATCTGGATTCGGCCCGGATCCGGCTGACTACATCATGTGTTGTGGTCGTTTTTAGGCACAGGTCCTCCATCTGATCTGGATTCGGCCCGGATCCGGCTGACTACATCATGTGTTGTGGTCGTGTCTAGGCGCAGGTCCTCCATCTGATCTGGATTCGGCCCAGATCCGGCTGACCACATCATGTGTTGTGGTCGTTTTTAGGCACAGGTCCTCCATCTGATCTGGATTCGGCCCGGATCCGGCTGACTACATCATGTGTTGTGGTCGTGTCTAGACGCAGGTCCTCCATCTGATCTGGATACGGCCAGGATTCGGCTGACTACATCATGCGTTGTGGTCGTGTCTAGGCGCAGGTCCTCCATCTGATCTGGATTCGGCCAGGATTCGGCTGACTACATCATGCGTTGTGGTCGTGTCTAGGTGCAGGTCCTCCATCTGATCTGGATTGGGCCCGGATTCGGCTGACTACATCATGCGTTGTGGTCGTGTCTAGGCGCAGGTCCTCCATCTGATCTGGATTCGGCCAGGATTTGGCTGACTACATCATGCGTTGTGGTCGTGTCTAGGCGCAGGTCCTCCATCTGATCTGGATTCGGCCCGGATTCGGCTGACTACATCATGCGTTGTGGTCGTGTCTAGACGCAGGTCCTCCATCTGATCTGGATTCGGCCCGGATTCGGCTGACTACATCAAGCGTTGTGGTCGTGTCTAGGCACAGGTCCTCCATCTGATCTGGATTCGGCCCAGATCCGGCTGACTACATCAAGCGTTGTGGTCGTGTCTAGGCACAGGTCCTCCATCTGATCTGGATTCGGCCCGGATCCGGCTGACTACATCATGTGTTGTGGTCGTTTTTAGGCGCAGGTCCTCCATCTGATCTGGATATGGCCAGGATTCGGCTGACTACATCATGCGTTGTGGTCGTGTCTAGGCACAGGTCCTCCATCTGATCTGGATTCAGCCCGGATCCGGCTGACTACATCATGTGTTGTGGTCGTGTCTAGGCGCAGGTCCTCCATCTGATCTGGATTCGGCCCGGATCCGGCTGACTACATCATGTGTTGTGGTCGTTTTTAGGCACAAGTCCTCCATCTGATCTGGATTCGGCCCGGATCCGGCTGACTACATCATGTGTTGTGGTCGTGTCTAGACGCAGGTCCTCCATCTGATCTGGATTCGGCCCGGATTCGGCTGACTACATCAAGCGTTGTGGTCGTGTCTAGGCACAGGTCTTCCATCTGATCTGGATTCGGCCCAGATCCGGCTGACTACATCAAGCGTTGTGGTCGTGTCTAGGCACAGGTCCTCCATCTGATCTGGATTCGGCCCGGATCCGGCTGACTACATCATCTGTTGTGGTCGTTTTTAGGCGCAGGTCCTCCATCTGATCTGGATACGGCCAGGATTCGGCTGACTACATCATGCGTTGTGGTCGTGTCTAGGCACAGGTCCTCCATCTGATCTGGATTCGGCCCAGATCCGGCTGACTACATCAAGCGTTGTGGTCGTGTCTAGGCACAGGTCCTCCATCTGATCTGGATTCGGCCCGGATCCGGCTGACTACATCATGTGTTGTGGTCGTTTTTAGGCGCAGGTCCTCCATCTGATCTGGATACGGCCAGGATTCGGCTGACTACATCATGCGTTGTGGTCGTGTCTAGGCACAGGTCCTCCATCTGATCTGGATACGGCCAGGATTCGGCTGACTACATCATGTGTTGTGGTCGTTGTTAGGCGCAGGTCCTCTATCTGATCTGGATACGGCCAGGATTCGGCTGACTACATCATGCGTTGTGGTCGTGTCTAGGCGCAGGTCCTCCATCTGATCTGGATACGGCCAGGATTCGGCTGACTACATCATGCGTTGTGGTCATGTCTAGGCACAGGTCCTCCATCTGATCTAGATTCGGCCAGGATTCGGCTGACTACATCATGTGTTGTGGTCGTTTTTAGGCGCAGGTCCTCCATCTGATCTGGATACGGCCAGGATTCGGCTGACTACATCATGTGTTGTGGTCGTTGTTAGGCGCAGGTCCTCTATCTGATCTGGATACGGTCAGGATTCGGCTGATCACATCATGCGTTGTGGTCTTGTCTAGGCGCAGGTCCTCCATCTGATCTGGATTCGGCCAGGATTCGGCTGACTACATCATGCGTTGTGGTCGTGTCTAGGCGCAGGTCCTCCATCTGATCTGGATACGGCCCGGATCCGGCTGACTACATCAAGCGTTGTGGTCGTGTCTAGGCACAGGTCCTCCATCTGATCTGGATACGGCCAGGATTCGGCTGACTACATCATGTGTTGTGGTCGTGTCTAGGCACAGGTCCTCCATCTGATCTGGATTCGGCCCGGATCCCGCTGACTACATCACGTGTTGTGGTCGTTTTTAGGCGCAGGTCCTCCATCTGATCTGGATATGGCCAGGATTCGGCTGACTACATCATGCGTTGTGGTCGTGTCTAGGCACAGGTCCTCCATCTGATCTGGATTCGGCCCGGATTCGGCTGACTACATCATGTGTTGTGGTCGTGTCTAGGCGCAGGTCCTCCATCTGATCTGGATTCGGCCCGGATCCGGCTGACTACATCATGTGTTGTGGTCGTGTCTAGGCACAGGTCCTCCATCTGATCTGGATTCGGCCCGGATCCGGCTGACTACATCATGTGTTGTGGTCGTTTTTAGGCCCAGGTCCTCCATCTGATCTGGATACGGCCAGGATTCGGCTGACTACATCATGTGTTGTGGTCGTGTCTAGGCACAGGTCCTCCATCTGATCTGGATACGGCCAGCATTCGGCTGAATACATCATGTGTTGTGGTCGTGTCTAGGCACAGGTCCTCCATCTGATCTGGATACGGCCAGGATTCGGCTGACTACATCATGCGTTGTGGTCGTGTCTAGGCACAGGTCCTCCATCTGATCTGGATTCGGCCCGGATCCGGCTGACTACATCATGTGTTGTGGTCGTTTTTAGACCCAGGTCCTCCATCTGATCTGGATACGGCCAGGATTCGGCTGACTACATCATGTGTTGTGGTCGTGTCTAGGCACAGGTCCTCCATCTGATCTGGATACGGCCAGGATTCGGCTGACTACATCATGCGTTGTGGTCGTGTCTAGGCACAGGTCCTCCATCTGATCTGGATTCGGCCCGGATCCGGCTGACTACATCAAGCGTTGTGGTCGTGTCTAGGCACAGGTCCTCCATCTGATCTGGATTCGGCCCGGATCCGGCTGACTACATCATGCGTTGTGGTCGTGTCTAGGCACAGGTCCTCCATCTGATCTGGATACGGCCAGCATTCGGCTGAATACATCATGTGTTGTGGTCGTGTCTAGGCACAGGTCCTCCATCTGATCTGGATACGGCCAGGATTCGGCTGACTACATCATGCGTTGTGGTCGTGTCTAGGCACAGGTCCTCCATCTGATCTGGATTCGGCCCGGATCCGGCTGACTACATCATGTGTTGTGGTCGTTTTTAGGCCCAGGTCCTCCATCTGATCTGGATACGGCCAGGATTCGGCTGACTACATCATGTGTTGTGGTCGTGTCTAGGCACAGGTCCTCCATCTGATCTGGATACGGCCAGGATTCGGCTGACTACATCATGCGTTGTGGTCGTGTCTAGGCACAGGTCCTCCATCTGATCTGGATTCGGCCCGGATCCGGCTAACTACATCATGTGTTGTGGTCGTTTTTAGGCGCAGGTCCTCCATCTGATCTGGATACGGCCAGGATTCGGCTGACTACATCAGGCGTTGTGGTCGTGTCTAGGCACAGGTCCTCCATCTGATCTGGATTCGGCCCGGATCCGGCTGACTACATCATGTGTTGTGGTCGTGTCTAGGCACAGGTCCTCCATCTGATCTGGATTCGGCCCAGATCCGGCTGACTACATCATGTGTTGTGGTCGTTTTTAGGCACAGGTTCTCCATCTGATCTGGATTCGGCCCGGATCCGGCTGACTACATCATGTGTTGTGGTCGTGTCTAGACGCAGGTCCTCCATCTGATCTGGATTCGGCCCGGATTCGGCTGACTACATCAAGCGTTGTGGTCGTGTCTAGGCACAGGTCTTCCATCTGATCTGGATTCGGCCCAGATCCGGCTGACTACATCAAGCGTTGTGGTCGTGTCTAGGCACAGGTCCTCCATCTGATCTGGATTCGGCCCGGATCCGGCTGACTACATCATGTGTTGTGGTCGTTTTTAGGCGCAGGTCCTCCATCTGATCTGGATACGGCCAGGATTCGGCTGACTACATCATGCGTTGTGGTCATGTCTAGGCACAGGTCCTCCATCTGATCTGGATTCGGCCAGGATTCGGCTGACTACATCATGTGTTGTGGTTGTTTTTAGGTGCAGGTCCTCCATCTGATCTGGATACGGCCAGGATTCGGCTGACTACATCATGCGTTGTGGTCGTGTCCAGGCACAGGTCCTCCATCTGATCTGGGTACGGCCAGGATTCGGCTGACTACATCATGCGTTGTGTTCGTGTCTAGGCGCAGGTCCTCCATCTGATCTGGATTCGGCCAGGATTCGGCTGACTACATCATGCGTTGTGGTCGTGTCTAGGTGCAGGTCCTCCATCTGATCTGGATTGGGCCCGGATTCGGCTGACTACATCATGCGTTGTGGTCGTGTCTAGGCGCAGGTCCTCCATCTGATCTGGATTCGGCCAGGATTTGGCTGACTACATCATGCGTTGTGGTCGTGTCTAGGCGCAGGTCCTCCATCTGATCTGGATTCGGCCCGGATTCGGCTGACTACATCATGCGTTGTGGTCGTGTCTAGACGCAGGTCCTCCATCTGATCTGGATTCGGCCCGGATTCGGCTGACTACATCAAGCGTTGTGGTCGTGTCTAGGCACAGGTCCTCCATCTTATCTGGATTCGGCCCAGATCTGGCTGACTACATCAAGCGTTGTGGTCGTGTCTAGGCACAGGTCCTCCATCTGATCTGGATTCGGCCCGGATCCGGCTGACTACATCATGTGTTGTGGTCGTTTTTAGGCGCAGGTCCTCCATCTGATCTAGATACGGCCAGGATTCGGCTGACTACATCAAGCGTTGTGGTCGTGTCTAGGCACAGGTCCTCCATCTGATCTGGATTCGGCCCGGATCCGGCTGACTACATCATGTGTTGTGGTCGTGTCTAGGCGCAGGTCCTCCATCTGATCTGGATTCGGCCCGGATCCGGCTGACTACATCATGTGTTGTGGTCGTTTTTAGGCACAGGTCCTCCATCTGATCTGGATTCGGCCCGGATCCGGCTGACTACATCATGTGTTGTGGTCGTGTCTAGACGCCCGTCCTCCATCTGATCTGGATTCGGCCCGGATTCGGCTGACTACGTCAAGCGTTGTGGTCGTGTCTAGGCACAGGTCCTCCATCTGATCTGGATTCGGCCCAGATCCGGCTGACTACATCAAGCGTTGTGGTCGTTTCTAGGCACAGGTCCTCCATCTGATCTGGATACGGCCCGGATCCGGCTGACTACATCAAGCGTTGTGGTCGTTGTTAGGCGC
Organism: Rhinichthys klamathensis goyatoka; assembly: GCF_029890125.1. Taxonomy (NCBI): domain Eukaryota; kingdom Metazoa; phylum Chordata; class Actinopteri; order Cypriniformes; family Leuciscidae; genus Rhinichthys; species Rhinichthys klamathensis. The sequence continues at coordinate 133,638 of NW_026606729.1, read as the reverse complement.
AGGTCCTCCATCTGATCTGGATACGGCCCGGATCCGGCTGACTACATCATGTGTTGTGGTCGTTGTTAGGCGCAGGTCCACATCTGATCTGGATACGGCCAGGATTCGGCTGACTACATCATGCGTTGTGGTCGTGTCTAGGCGCAGGTCCTCCATCTGATCTGGATACGGCCAGGATTCGGCTGACTACATCATGCGTTGTGGTCATGTCTAGGCACAGGTCCTCCATCTGATCTGGATTCGGCCAGGATTCGGCTGACTACATCATGTGTTGTGGTCGTTTTTAGGTGCAGGTCCTCCATCTGATCTGGATACGGCCAGGATTCGGCTGACTACATCATGCGTTGTGGTCGTGTCTAGGCACAGGTCCTCCATCTGATCTGGATACGGCCAGGATTCAGCTGACTACATCATGCGTTGTGGTCGGGTCTAGGCGCAGGTCCTCCATCTGATCTGGATTCGGCCAGGATTCGGCTGACTACATCATGCGTTGTGGTCGTGTCTAGGTGCAGGTCCTTCATCTGATCTGGATTGGGCCCGGATTCGGCTGACTACATCATGCGTTGTGGTCGTGTCTAGGCGCAGGTCCTCCATCTGATCTGGATTCGGCCAGGATTCGGCTGACTACATCAAGCGTTGTGGTCGTGTCTAGGCGCAGGTCCTCCATCTGATCTGGATTCGGCCCGGATTCGGCTGACTACATCAAGCGTTGTGGTCGTGTCTAGGCACAGGTCCTCCATCTGATCTGGATACGGCCAGGATTCGGCTGACTACATCATGCGTTGTGGTCGTGTCTAGGCACAGGTCCTCCATCTGATCTGGATTCGGCCCGGATCCGGCTGACTACATCATGTGTTGTGGTCGTGTCTAGACGCAGGTCCTCCATCTGATCTGGATTCGGCCCGGATTCGGCTGACTACATCATGTGTTGTGGTCGTTTTTAGGCACAGGTCCTCCATCTGATCTGGATTCGGCCCGGATCCGGCTGACTACATCATGTGTTGTGGTCGTGTCTAGACGCAGGTCCTCCATCTGATCTGGATTCGGCCCGGATTCGGCTGACTACATCAAGCGTTGTGGTCGTGTCTAGGCACAGGTCCTCCGTCTGATCTGGATTCGGCCCAGATCCGGCTGACTACATCAAGTGTTGTGGTCGTGTCTAGATACAGGTCCTCCATCTGATCTGGATTCGGCCCGGATCCGGCTGACTACATCATGCGTTGTGGTCGTGTCTAGGCACAGGTCCTCCATCTGATCTGGATTCGGCCCGGATCCGGCTGACTACATCATGTGTTGTGGTCGTGTCTAGGCGCAGGTCCTCCATCTGATCTGGATTCGGCCCAGATCCGGCTGACTACATCATGTGTTGTGGTCGTTTTTAGGCACAGGTCCTCCATCTGATCTGGATTCGGCCCGGATCCGGCTGACTACATCATGTGTTGTGGTCGTGTCTAGACGCAGGTCCTCCATCTGATCTGGATTCGGCCCGGATTCGGCTGACTACATCAAGCGTTGTGGTCGTGTCTAGGCACAGGTCCTCCATCTGATCTGGATTCGGCCCAGATCCGGCTGACAACATCAAGCGTTGTGGTCGTGTCTAGGCACAGGTCCTCCATCTGATCTGGATTCGGCCCGGATCCGGCTGACTACATCATGTGTTGTGGTCGTTTTTTGGCGCAGGTCCTCCATCTGAGCCGGATATGGCCAGGATTCGGCTGACTACATCATGCGTTGTGGTCGTGTCTAGGCACAGGTCCTCCATCTGATCTGGATACGGCCAGGATTCGGCTGACTACATCATGTGTTGTGGTCGTTGTTAGGCGCAGGTCCTCCATCTGATCTGGATATGGCCAGGATTCGGCTGACTACATAATGCGTTGTGGTTGTGTCTAGGCGCAGGTCCTCCATCTGATCTGGATACGGCCAGAATTCGGCTGACTACATCATACGTTGTGGTCATGTCTAGGCACAGGTCCTCCATCTGATCTGGATTCGGCCAGGATTCGGCTGACTACATCATGTGTTGTGGTCGTTTTTAGGTGCACGTCCTCCATCTGATCTGGATACGGCCAGGATTCGGCTGACTACATCATGCGTTGTGGTCGTGTCTAGGCACAGGTCCTCCATCTGATCTGGATACGGCCAGGATTCGGCTGACTACATCATGCGTTGTGGTCGTGTCTAGGCGCAGGTCCTCCATCTGATCTGGATTCGGCCAGGATTCGGCTGACTACATCATGCGTTGTGGTCGTGTCTAGGTGCAGGTCCTCCATCTGATCTGGATTGGGCCCGGATTCGGCCGACTACATCATGCGTTGTGGTCGTGTCTAGGCGCAGGTCCTCCATCTGATCTGGATTCGGCCAGGATTTGGCTGACTACATCATGCGTTGTGGTCGTGTCTAGGCGCCGGTCCTCCATCTGATCTGGATTCGGCTCGGATTCGGCTGACTACATCATGTGTTGTGGTCGTGTCTAGGCGCAGGTCCTCCATCTGATCTGGATTCAGCCCGGATCCGGCTGACTACATCATGTGTTTTGGTCGTGTCTAGGCGCAGGTCCTCCATCTGATCTGGATTGGGCCCGGATCCGGCTGACTACATCATGTGTTGTGGTCGTGTCTAGACGCAGGTCCTCCATCTGATCTGGATACGGCCCGGATCCGGCTGACTACATCATGTGTTGTGGTCGTGTCTAGACGCAGGTCCTCCATCTGATCTGGATTCGGCCCGGATTCGGCTGACTACATCATGTGTTGTGGTCGTTTTTAGGCACAGGTCCTCCATCTGATCTGGATTCGGCCCGGATCCGGCTGACTACATCATGTGTTGTGGTCGTGTCTAGACGCAGGTCCTCCATCTGATCTGGATTCGGCCCGGATTCGGCTGACTACATCAAGCGTTGTGGTAGTGTCTAGGCACAGGTCTTCCATCTGATCTGGATTCGGCCCAGATCCGGCTGACTACATCAAGCGTTGTGGTCGTGTCTAGGCACAGGTCCTCCATCTGATCTGGATTCGGCCCGGATCCGGCTGACTACATCATCTGTTGTGGTCGTTTTTAGGCGCAGGTCCTCCATCTGATCTGGATATGGCCAGGATTCGGCTGACTACATCATGCGTTGTGGTCGTGTCTAGGCACAGGTCCTCCATCTGATCTGGATTCGGCCCAGATCCGGCTGACTACATCAAGCGTTGTGGTCGTGTCTAGGCACAGGTCCTCCATCTGATCTGGATTCGGCCCGGATCCGGCTGACTACATCATGTGTTGTGGTCGTTTTTAGGCGCAGGTCCTCCATCTGATCTGGATACGGCCAGGATCCGGCTGACTACATCATGTGTTGTGGTCGTGTCTAGACGCAGGTCCTCCATCTGATCTGGATTCGGCCCGGATTCGGCTGACTACATCATGTGTTGTGGTCGTTTTTAGGCACAGGTCCTCCATCTGATCTGGATTCGGCCCGGATCCGGCTGACTACATCATGTGTTGTGGTCGTGTCTAGACGCAGGTCCTCCATCTGATCTGGATTCGGCCCGGATTCGGCTGACTACATCAAGCGTTGTGGTCGTGTCTAGGCACAGGTCTTCCATCTGATCTGGATTCGGCCCAGATCCGGCTGACTACATCAAGCGTTGTGGTCGTGTCTTGGCACAGGTCCTCCATCTGATCTGGATTCGGCCCGGATCCGGCTGACTACATCATCTGTTGTGGTCGTTTTTAGGCGCAGGTCCTCCATCTGATCTGGATACGGCCAGGATTCGGCTGACTACATCATGCGTTGTGGTCGTGTCTAGGCACAGGTCCTCCATCTGATCTGGATTCGGCCCAGATCCGGCTGACTACATCAAGCGTTGTGGTCGTGTCTAGGCACAGGTCCTCCATCTGATCTGGATTCGGCCCGGATCCGGCTGACTACATCATGTGTTGTGGTCGTTTTTAGGCGCAGGTCCTCCATCTGATCTGGATTCGGCCAGGATTCGGCTGACTACATCATGCGTTGTGGTCGTGTCTAGGCACAGGTCCTCCATCTGATCTGGATACGGCCAGGATTCGGCTGACTACATCATGAGTTGTGGTCGTTGTTAGGCGCAGGTCCTCTATCTGATCTGGATACGGCCAGGATTCGGCTGACTACATCATGCGTTGTGGTCGTGTCTAGGCGCAGGTCCTTCATCTGATCTGGAGACGGCCAGGATTCGGCTGACTACATCATGCGTTGTGGTCATGTCTAGGCACAGGTCCTCCATCTGATCTAGATTCGGCCAGGATTCGGCTGACTACATCATGTGTTGTGGTCGTTTTTAGGCGCAGGTCCTCCATCTGATCTGGATACGGCCAGGATTCGGCTGACTACATCATGTGTTGTGGTCGTTGTTAGGCGCAGGTCCTCTATCTGATCTGGATACGGCCAGGATTCGGCTGATCACATCATGCGTTGTGGTCGTGTCTAGGCGCAGGTCCTCCATCTGATCTGGATTCGGCCAGGATTCGGCTGACTACATCATGCGTTGTGGTCGTGTCTAGGTGCAGGTCCTCCATCTGATCTGGATTGGGCCCGGATTCGGCTGACTACATCATGCGTTGTGGTCGTGTCTAGGCGCAGGTCCTGCATCTGATCTGGATTCGGCCAGGATTTGGCTGACTACATCATGCGTTGTGGTCGTGTCTAGGCCCAGGTCCTCCATCTGATCTGGATTCGGCCCGGATTCGGCTGACTACATCATGCGTTGTGGTCGTGTCTAGGCGCAGGTCCTCCATCTGATCTGGATTCGGCCAGGATTCGGCTGACTACATCATGCGTTGTGGTCGTGTCTAGGTGCAGGTCCTCCATCTGATCTGGATTCGGCCCGGATTCGGCTGACTACATCAAGCGTTGTGGTCGTGTCTAGGCACAGGTCCTCCATCTGATCTGGATACGGCCAGGATTCGGCTGACTACATCATGTGTTGTGGTCGTGTCTAGGCGCAGGTCCTCTATCTGATCTGGATACGGCCAGGATTCGGCTGACTACATCATGCGTTGTGGTCGTGTCTAGGCGCAGGTCCTCCATCTGATCTGGATACGGCCAGGATTCGGCTGACTACATCATGCGTTGTGGTCATGTCTAGGCACAGGTCCTCCATCTGATCTAGATTCGGCCAGGATTCGGCTGACTACATCATGCGTTGTGGTCGTGTCTAGGCACAGGTCCTCCATCTGATCTGGATACGGCCAGGATTCGGCTGACTACATCATGCGTTGTGGTCGTGTCTAGGCACAGGTCCTCCATCTGATCTGGATTCGGCCAGGATTCGGCTGACTACATCATGCGTTGTGGTCGTGTCTAGGCGCAGGTCCTCCATCTGATCTGGATTCGGCCAAGATTCGGCTGACTACATCAAGCGTTGTGGTCGTGTCTAGGCGCAGGTCCTCCATCTGATCTGGATTCGGCCAGGATTCGGCTGACTACATCATGCGTTGTGGTCGTGTCTTGGCGCAGGTCCTCTATCTGATCTGTATACGGCCCGGATCTGGCTGACTACATCATGCGTTATGGTTGTGTCTAAGTAAGTAAGTAAGTAAGGTTTATTTATATAGCACCTTTCACAGATAAAATCACAAAGTGCTTTACATGTAGCAAAGTAGCAATTTGAACAGTTAAAAAACATTATACAAAACATACAACATAATAGCTCAGTCAATTGAAAGATTAGGTGCAAGTCCTCCATCTTATCTGGATACGGCCCAGATCTGGCTGACTACATCATGCGTTGTGGTCGTGTCTAGGCGCAGGTCCTTCATCTGATCTGGAAATGGCCCGGATCCGGCTGACTACATCATGTGTTGTGGTCGTGTCTAGGCGCAGGTCCTTCATCTGATCTGGATACGGCCCAGATCTGGCTGACTACATCATGCGTTGTGGTCGTGTCTAGACGCAGGTCCTCTATCTGATCTGGATACGGCCCGGATCCGGCTGACTACATCATGCGTTGTGGTCGTGTCTAGGCGCAGGTCCTTCATCTGATCTGGAAATGGCCCGGATCCGGCTGACTACATCATGTGTTGTGGTCGTGTCTAGGCGCAGGTCCTTCATCTGATCTGGAAACGGCCCGGATCCGGCTGACTACATCATGTGTTGTGGTCATGTGTAGGCGCAGGTCCTCCATCTGATCTGGATACGGCCCGGATCCGGCTGACTACATCATGCGTTGCGGTCGTGTGTAGGCGCAGGTCCTCCATCTGATCTGGATACGGCCCGGATTCGGCTGACTACATCATGTGTTGTGGTCGTGTCTAGACGCAGGTCCTCCATCTGATCTGGATAGGGCCAGGATCCGGCTGACTACATCATGCGTTGCGGTCGTGTCTAGGCGCAGGTCCTCCATCTGATCTGGATACGGCCCGGATCCGGCTGACTACATCATGCGTTGTGGTCGTGTCTAGACGCAGGTCCTCCATCTGATCTGGATAGGGCCAGGATCCGGCTGACTACATCATGCGTTGCGGTCGTGTCTAGGCGCAGGTCCTCCATCTGACTGGATACGGCCCGGATTCGGCTGACTACATCATGTGTTGTGGTCGTGTCTAGACGCAGGTCCTCCGTCTGATCTGGATAGGGCCAGGATCCGGCTGACTTCATCATGCGTTGCGGTCGTGTCTAGGCGCAGGTCCTCCATCTGACTGGATACGGCCCGGATCCGGCTGACTACATCATGCGTTGTGGTCGTGTCTAGGCGCAGGTCCTTCATCTGATCTGGATACGGCCCGGATCCGGCTGAATACATCATGCGTTGTGGTCGTGTCTAGGCGCAGGTCCTTCATCTGATCTGGATACGGCCCGGATCCGGCTGACTACATCATGCGTTGTGGTCGTGTCTAGACGCAGGTCCTTCATCTGATCTGGATACGGCCCGGATCCGGCTGACTACGGCCCGGATCCGGCTGACTACATCATGCGTTGTGGTCGTGTCTAGGCGCAGGTCCTCCATCTGATCTGGATACGGCCCGGATCCGGCTGACTACATCATGAGTTGTGGTCGTGTCTAGGCACAGGTCCTCCATCTGATCTGGATACGGCCCGGATCCGGCTGACTACATCATGAGTTGTGGTCGTGTCTAGGCGCAGGTCCTCCATCTGATCTGGATACGGCCCGGATCCGGCTGACTACATCATGCGTTGTGGTCGCGTCTAGGCGCAGGTCCTCCATCTGATCTGGATACGGCCCGGATCCGGCTGACTACATCATGCGTTGTGGTCGTGTCTAGGCGCAGGTACTCCATCTGATCTGGATACGGCCCGGATCCGGCTGACTACAGTAAAGCTTGGGATTAACAGAGACACTAATATTAGCGTAGATGTCATTCTTCTTATGATGTAACAAGTACATCGGGTGTTTGTAGGACAGGGATTTGGCTACTTTAAGTACAGTAGTTGAAGATTATTGACATATTTACAAAATAAAACGGGAATCACAGAGACGTGATAGAACCAAATAGGCTTCTGTTGGCTGTATTACTATTGAATAGATTTACATGGATAAATAATGAGACCAGCTGTCATTCTGCAGCAATCAAAGAAAGTGCCAAACTGCTCAAAACCTTGTTTTATGAGACAAAGATTACTAGCCCCCAGAGTGGTGAGTGTGTAAACACCACGTAGTTCTGTCTCAGGGCACAAAATCAATCAAACTTTTGGCTAATCCCATTAACCCTCTGGGGACCAGAGTGTTTTTGGGGCCCTTGGGATGTTTTGACATGCACTGACATTTGTGCTTTTTTCAGTTATTTATAAACATGTTAATGGCAAAGGTGTAAATTCACTCTATATAGCACAAACTTGGCTACCATGAGATCTGAGCAACATGTATGTACATGTTTGTATTTTTAATAGAATAATGTTTATGCGTGGTTATTGAAAAAAATAAAAATGAAAGTTGCTGAAATAAGACCACAAAACACATATTGATTATTTCTTCACAAGACTTTTGAAAATTGTATCACATAGCCTAGAATATTTGCTCCAAAACTATGTGAGAATCATCCTGACTACTCATTCAGATAAGTCAATAAAGTCTTTTACATTTTTAATGACGTGTTTTGTTTGGGAAAGCTTTATGCAGTAGGCGTGATCTCTCATTAATATGTGTGGCATTCCACACCTGAGAAAGACAAAGACCCTCCCCATAATGGCCCTATTAGGTGCTATCAGGCCATATCATTAGAGGAGCCTTGCACAAAGAATGAGGAGATTTAAAAAAAAGAATGGCTTTTAGATTGTTTGGATTTATATAAGGAAAATACAGGGTGCATACGTCTGGACACTTCTATCACACACCCTTCACCATATAGACATGGTTTTATTTCAGTTCAAAGTTAGAGTTGGAAACATCTTGAAAAGAAAATTGTCTTTCTCCATAAATGTCTTAGTTTGATCATACATATTTCAAAGTTGAGGATTCATTATTTTGATATAGCTTGAACAAACACTATAACATCTTAGTTGATTAGATTATTGACAAAACATACTATATATTTAACATATGAGCAGAAACTCCTAACAAAAGCTTATTTGATGTCTATTTTAGAGTAAAAACTTTATCCAAAACGAGTCAACGAAATGTTGTCTGTTATTTAGTCTGTAACAGTGCGTATCTGTGCGTTCATTCATTCATTCATTCATTCACACACACACACACACACACACAAACATGATTCACATTTAACAGTATGCTATTTTTCCGTTTACAGACACTAACGTTATTCTATATCGCGATTAGAACAAAGCACTTGCAAAAAACACTTACTTCTCAGCTGAATCTGTTCATCCTCGCAGTGAAAATAAACCCAGTGGTAAATGTCCCAGGATTGTTCCTCATATAGCCGCGCAAGACGACAGTAGATTAATCTGACTAAAAAATAATGTGTGTTTTCAGAGTTTATGGGCGTTAATGCGTCTCAATGTGTTGCTTCACATATTTGCGTTTGAATAGCGCGTGCTCTCCGTGGGCGTGTCACATTACCAGAGGTAATCAGCTGAGAGAACGATAATGAGACGGGCTGACACGTCTCTCTTTTTATATAGATGACATAAACGGAGAATAATAATTTTAGTTTTGAATCGGATCATTTAAAAGTACAAACTCAAATGATTTAAAAGATATATTGCTTATGGCTGGGTGAATAGTATTAGCTGAGTTGTGTTGAAGATTAGAGACGTGCTCCAGAAAAAAAGTTCACGGTGACCGAGAGGCAGAACGCACACCCTGTTTATTTTCTTTATTTTACAAAAGCACAATATTTTATTTCGATTGTATGTGGGCACATAAAAAAGTAGACATTTAACAGATTATTTTCTCATATTTCTTAACTCTATATGAACAGAAATGATGGTAGTACTTTAAGTCTATTTTTCTGCTATGTGAAAAAAAACGAGCAAAACGCGCCGGCGCGTTTCTGGTCCCCAGAGGGTTAATGAAGCTATGATTCTTGAGAACATGCAGCTGCTGCTGTAGATGAGATATTCATTCAGACCAACGGCTCATTGAGCTTTTTTTTTAAACCCCATTTAGAAATTTTACTTTCATAACCGGACATATTTTCGAGTGAAACAGGATGTTCAGCACAAACAAATACAGGGTAGTTGTGACGATCGGCAGCTGTAGTGCCCTCGAGAGCCACTGGAGGGCACTCTCTCATTGTGTTATGTTTTCCTCATGGACTCATTATGTTTTATTATGTTCAGCTGTGTTTCATTATTGGTTATTGAGTTCCTGATTTAAACCTGTGTTTCTCCTTTGTCCGGTGCAAAGTCTTGTTACACTGTAAGCGTGCATTTCTGAGCGATATTCCCTGTTCTTTTTCTCCGTGTTTCCCTGGACTCTTGACCCTAGCCTGTATCCTGGACTGTTCTCGAACCTGTGCTGCCTGCCTCGACCCATGCCCGTTTGTACCACGATTTATTGGATTGCCCTTGTTTCTTTGTGTTTGTTTAAGTTGTAATAAAGTCCTGCACTTGGATCCGACCGTCTCTGTCCGTACATTACAGAAGACTTCGCCAAACATGGATCCAGCAGACTTTCAGCATCTATCCACCGTGGTCAAGACCCGAGCTTCCATGCTAGCCTCTCATCGTTCTCAGCTGGCGAGACTAACTTCTCTCCTCGAGGAACTAGCAAGCTCCGTGCAAACCTGGTCTACGCAGAGCTCAAGCACTACGGCTAATCAAGCCCGAACTCCCGCTGCACCAGTTCCACCGCAACCCAGTGTGAGTACTGCATCTAGCGATCCCAGTATGTCACTTCCTGAAAAGTTTAATGGCTCACCTGTGGCGTGTGAAGGATTTCTTCAGCAGTGCGGCTTGTATGTGAATCATCAGCCCCAGTTTTATACCTCGGATAACGACCGCGTTTCCTTCATCTGCTCACTGTTCACTGGAAAGGCTCTGGAGTGGGCAGGCGCGTTCTGGGAACCAGGTCGGATGTCGTTCCCTTCTTATGAAGTGTTTATCGCCCTATTCAGAGAGGCTTTTGAACTCCCCGCAGGAGAAGATCCTGAGGAACTGCTCTTGTCCCTGCGTCGGGGAGGTTCGTTTGCGGCTGATTTGTCTCACTCATTCCGCACTGGTTTTGTTGAACTTGCTAATCCAGATACAGCGGAGGTTTCGCCGGCCGAACTGGAGTTTGAGCACGTGCCAGCCGACTCGAAAGAATCGAATCCCGAGTCAAGTGAATCTAGCCCTGAGTCAAGTTCCAAGTCAAGTGAATCTAGCCCCGAATCAAGTCCCGAGTCAAGTGCCGAGCCGAATGAATCAAGTGAGTCAAGTGAGTCAAGTCCCGAGTCAAGTGAGTCAAGTCCCGAGTCAAGTGAGTCAACTGAATCAAGTGCCGTGTCAAGTGAATCAAGTGTATCGAGTGAGTCAAATGCCGAATCTAGCCAAGGGAGAGTATCAAGCCCAGTGACTCGCCGTCGCAGGAGGAGAAGGAGGACTCGTTTGGTTCGCCAGGCTCCGGTGGGTGTTCCCAGACTCCTCGCCCTGCCGGCCCCGCCTCTGCGCCTCGCCCTTCAAGCTCCGGGAGGGCTTTCCTGAACCCGTGGATTTCCCCAAGTATTTTTTTGGGGGGGGGCAAGGGTCTGGTGAGGAGACCATGAAGCTGCGCCGCCATGGTCGTCTGCAGGGGCTTCACCATCCTGGCCTTCGCATAATCCTGCTCCGCCCTGGCCTTCGCCTCAGTCTGCTCCGCCCTCGTCTCCGTCTGAGTCTGCTCTGTCCTGGTACCCTTCTAAGTGTGTTCAACTCTGGTCTCCTGTTAAGTGTGTTCCACCCTGGTTGTCTTCGACGCGTGCTTCCCCGTGGTCTCTTGCCCTGCTCTGGTCTCCAGGCGCCAGATCTCTCCATGGGGCTGACCTCCTGCCTCTCCACGGGCCTGGCCCTCCATCCCAGCCCCCGTTGACCTCCCCCCAGAGCTCTTAGGAGCGTCTGGAAGCCGCTCCTTAGAGGGGGGGTTATGTGACGATCGGCAGCTGTAGTGCCCTCGAGAGCCACTGGAGGGCACTCTCTCATTGTGTTATGTTTTCCTCATGGACTCATTATGTTTTATTATGTTCAGCTGTGTTTCATTATTGGTTATTGAGTTCCTGATTTAAACCTGTGTTTCTCCTTTGTCCGGTGCGAAGTCTTGTTACACTGTAAGCGTGCATTTCTGAGCGATATTCCCTGTTCTGTTTCTCCGTGTTTCCCTGGACTCTTGACCCTAGCCTGTATCCTGGACTGTTCTCGAACCTGTGCTGCCTGCCTCGACCCATGCCCGTTTGTACCACGATTTATTGGATTGCCCTTGTTTCTTTGTGTTTGTTTAAGTTGTAATAAAGTACTGCACTTGGATCCGACCGTCTCTGTCCGTACGTTACAGTAGTCTTGATTCTATCCTTTGGGAACTGACCAGATTGTCAAAAGTGGCAGTTACATAATAGAATGGAGACATAAAAGCAAGTTTGCTTAAACAACCTAAAATTGCAATTTGGGTAACATTAAACTATTTTATTGTCAATTTGGAATAAGCAAAAATGACAATATTTCCTAATACAACCACAAACATGCCTTAGGAAAGCAAATATGATAATTTGTTTCTCTGACCAGTGAGTGGGAAGCGGGACACGGAAAACCCGGAGTGATTACTGTCAAATTCTGGAGCTCAACTGGCAAAATTTTAATGTAACTTTATTTACCCCTCAGACAAGTCATTACTGATCTAATCAACAACTCTGTAAGTGTGAGCGTCTTGGAAAGAGAAAATAGGCAGAAAAAAAATTCTAGTATATTTTTGGAAATATTCATTGTTACCATGGTAAATCCTGAAACCAGTGGATGTTACAGATTTGCTTTATGTTTTTGCCTAGTGCTTTAATTAGCCACCAAATTATATGTCAGTTATGTTATCTTCTTTCAGCAACACATACAGATATCTTGAACTTGGCAAATTTACAAAGCAATCTCTATTCAATAAAATTCAAACCCGGCCATTTTAAATTATTACCATCATGTTAGCTGTGCTGCAAGCTCTATGTAAGTTGAATCATTCCAACAAATTAATTACTCTGCTAAATGGATCTGTCTTGGAACCTTAAAGCTTGTAGTTCTTTCTTGTATGGTTGTGTCTATGGTCTTAAAATAGAAAAAAGCTCACTCTCTCAGTGATGTAAGCAAGTGTGTGAGCGTAAAATTATACAGCAGTTTTGGCCAGCGCCGGTTGAAGGCAGCAGGAGGACTTGAATGTCTTTCAATCAAAGTCTTCATTTTGAAAGACTACAGTTCAATAGGCCAGCTGCCAACATCCCTGCAGGACAGGCAAACACGCACACACACACACACACACACACACACACACACACACACACACACACACGCACACAAAATGATGCATTCCGGCTGTTGTCAGTTCAGTGTTGATTCAGTTCTGTTGTAAAGATCAACAATTATTGACTTCATATAGATGTTCATTTCATCTATAAAGCAGTTCTGTAGAAAACGGTGATGTCATCGTCCAGCTCAGTTCAGTTCTTATTCAACACACCTAGTGCTGGCCCAGATCCGGCCCACATCTGGTACGCATGGAATCCACAAGTAGGTGATACGGGGTACAACCTAACGCTTTTTGACTTTGACTTTTTCCCGCATTAATTTCACACATGTCTAGTACAATGGCCTCTATGCACGGCGGTATTTCCGGTGAAGGTCTAAGGATGCTGGATTACTTACGCCGATCGTAGAGTCCAATGCTATACCGAGAATTTATATTGGTTTTTATACTCTATTGCTATACTAAAGAAACGTTAGTCACAAAAACAGACAAAACAGACACCCCTCATTTTGTTTATGCGTCCTTTTTTATTATATTAAATAAACATAACTATGTATAAAATTACATCTAAACGTATTAAAGTTTAGTTTCAAAGACGAGAGGACAGTACATTTTGAAGACTCTGCCATAATCCCGTTTTCCTGGGTTTTCCTCCACTTTAAATCTAACTGGAAACGAAAGAGCATCCTTGCATCAAATGCGGAAGTTATGCGTGCATATAGCCCATTATGTGGTTTACGTAATACACTGTATACTTTTTTCTTGATTTCCCCACGAAAGAATGGAAGTGAAATGTGACAACATGCCCCATAGGTGGGGCACATTATAACATGACCATATGACAGATTAAAATGTTATCTGATCTAATCAAATAATATACAAGACAAACTAAAATATTTTCTCAAGAAAATACAATTATTAACTTTTTCATATAAAATAATGTAATTTTTTAATAATTAAAAATAAACTAATTTTCGTTTTACAACAAACACACTGGAAAACACAGCTATACAATCAGGGGTTAAAGTGGGCCGGAACGGTCCGGAACTGCGTTCCGGCACCTCAGATAAATAAATAAATAAATAAATAGATTCATTAATCTCAACGAATTTCGCTGGTCCCGAGCTGGGCCGACCGACCGACCGACCGACCGACCGACCGACCTCCCTTCCTCCCCGCTGAACGCGAGCGATTACAAATGCATGAAATGCACTCACGGTGGTTGAGCGCGGTAAAGTTAGTTTTAGGTTCGATATTTCGCCTGACATTTGTTTTCCCTGGCCACTGTTCTATAGGGTCTTACAAAAATATCAATAGCAGGATTAGTTTTAACATTATGTAACCATTGTATATCGACATGAAACATTCGTTCAAAATCACCTACGTGCATTAATGCTGCATATTTATACCTGAGAATGCTTTGATGCGTTTGCACAGCGCATGATGAGGGAACGTCTGCCAATTCCACCAACTGCGTTACACGTAGCCTATAATTTGTATTATTTAAAATTACTTTTCAAATTCCAAAGCTTGTAGAAGGTTCCTATTGGCAATACTGACCTGGTAGCCTTGAGTAAATTAACTTGTTTAAGAAAATGATTCATAAAACATATAAATATTAGTTAAGCCTATGTTTACTTTCTTCACTGACACAGACGAAAATGAAAAGACTATCAGTCAAAGTTCAGCTTTAGGAGGGGAAGAAATAGGCCAGGATAAGGAGACTGAGAGAAAAAGAAAGATGTAGATGAGGAGAGAGAAGGTATTGACAAAATAATCTAATGCCCACTCAATGACATGGTTTTATAGCTATTTATTATCCATTTTTTGGATAGGGTTAGCACTTCAGTCATCGCCAGCTAAGTCTTCATCCTTTCACCATCGTCTGTTGTCCCATCACTCTGCTTTTACTTGAATAAACCATTTCACCTTACCTTCTGACTGTTACCTTCTGTGAGTGTGACAATTATACCGTATTCACCGTCATGGAAAGCCTGTGTGCTTCTATCTTCTGCTTCAGAGATGCGGTCCTTGGGAAAAAGCACCTTTTGTCTTTTAAAGAATAAAAATGCATTTGGGTTTTAATTACATAAAAGTGAGCAAATAACCACAGAATTTTCAATTATTCTTTTAGTTGATTTTCTTGTATATAGCACATTTAAATAATATTTTGCATTATAATGGCAATGTCAACAGATTTATTCAGTTTGTATTAAACTCTCTGCTCACACCGTACTGTAGGACTCCTGACTAATAGGATCTATTCATAAGTGCGCATGATTCACTAGCCCTGGAATTCATTTTTTCACAAAAAATTGGTTTTACATGTTGCATTTTTATGGATCCCCAGCCAAATATATAAGAGAAATGAACTTCAGACTTTGTAAATCGAAGAACTAGTGAGTCAGCATAAACCGGTTTATAACCAGCAAGTTATCCGCCGCAGCAGAAACTCCCCGAGGAACGAGATCCGTTCACTCACTCAGAGTGTTTTTACGTCTGCTCATGTGTCATAGTGCTGAGATGCATGTTATTCCTTGACATTTATATGATAATAAAGCAATTTCAGAGAATCCACCAGCAGCTGAGAAGTAAAACTCATTTGCTTAGATGGACTGCTATGGATTTTTTAATTCAGAAATGTACAAACAAGCGTACCTTTAATAAAGGTAACTATTCTTGAGTATTTTTTGTAATATATGTTTAATTATGATGAACTACAACATTTATGAATATTTATAATGTAATGTTAGCATGGACACCTGTACTTTCCCACAATTATTGAATTGTTCCAGAATGTTTTTTATTCAACAAAGGGTTTGTGGCGAGTGCATTTGCAAGCCTATATATGGGCGTTATTGAAGAAAAATATATTTACTCGGATCATGATTTTAGTGCTAATATCTTGATTTGGAAGAGATTGGAAGACTGCTTTTGCCTTTTTAAGGGTAGTGTTGAACAATGTAACACTAGTTTCTACCGAGACCTGCTCTGAAGATTTGCTGTTCACCATGGATTTTAAATGATGTTTTATTAACAAGGTTCGGTGGAGCACGTTCTAATGATCAAACAATCAAGTCATTTCAACCAGCTGTCAGCAATCAGTAATCAACAGGTCCACTCAATCAGCATGAGTAAGGCCTATAAATATACGCAGTCGACCCATATTCCTCGACAGTTTTCAGCATCCCTCCACCACCCCATCTCCTCACACTTGCCTGGCCATCTTCCTAACTTGAATGTTGAATTGTCAATACAACTGAAAAATTTGAGAGAACATCACATTAGCTGACTTCAAAAATTTACATTGATTTTCCTCAAATGTTTTTAGTCCCTGTGGCGAGCAGGACGAGGCTGAGGGCCGTATTATAAAATATCTGGGCAGATGACCCCAAGTAATCTGAATGAACTATTGATTTTTTTCCTATCATGTGCATTATGATGCATACATTCGTATGATCTGATGATCTAATTGTGACAGAGTCAGCCACACGTCACAGCCCCAATCATCACTCAATCACCAGGACCCGCCCACTCGTCCAAAATCACCAGGACCCGCCCACTCGTTCACAATCACCAGTACCCGCCCACTCGTCCACAATCACCAGGACCCGCCCACTCGTTCACAATCACCAGGACCCGCCCACTCGTCCACAATCACCAGGACCCGCCCACTCATTCACAATCACCAGGACCCGCCCACTCGTCCAAAATCACCAGGACCCGCCCACTCGTTCACAATCACCAGGACCCGCCCACTCGTCCACAATCACCAGGACCCCCCACTCATTCACAATCACCAGGACCCGCCCACTCGTTCACAATCACCAGGACCCGCCCACTCGTCCACAATCACCAGGACCCGCCCACTCGTCCACAATCACCAGGACCCCCCCACTCATTCACAATCACCAGGACCCGCCCACTCGTTCACAATCACCAGGACCCGCCCACTCGTTCACAATCACCAGGACCCCCCCACTCATTCACAATCACCAGGACCCGCCCACTCGTCCACAATCACCAGGACCCGCCCACTCGTTCACAATCACCAGGACCCGCCAACTCATCCACAATCACCAGGACCCGCCCACTCGTTCACAATCACCAGGACCCGCCCACTCGTCCACAATCACCAGGACCCGCCCACTCATTCACAATCACCAGGACCCGCCCACTCGTCCAAAATCACCAGGACCCGCCCACTCGTTCACAATCACCAGGACCCGCCCACTCGTCCACAATCACCAGGACCCGCCCACTCGTCCACAATCACCAGGACCCCCCACTCATTCACAATCACCAGGACCCGCCCACTCGTCCACAATCACCAGGACCCCCCACTCATTCACAATCACCAGGACCCGCCCACTCGTCCACAATCACCAGGACCCCCCACTCATTCACAATCACCAGGACCCGCCCACTCGTCCAAAATCACCAGGAGCCGCCCACTCGTCCACAATCACCAGGACCCCCCCACTCATTCACAATCACCAGGACCCGCCCACTCGTCCAAAATCACCAGGACCCGCCCACTCGTTCACAATCACCAGGACCCGCCCACTCGTCCACAATCACCAGGACCCTCCCACTCGTCCACAATCACCAGGACCCCCCACTCATTCACAATCACCAGGACCCGCCCACTCGTTCACAATCACCAGGACCCGCCCACTCGTCCAAAATCACCAGGAGCCGCCCACTCGTCCACAATCACCAGGACCCCCCCACTCATTCACAATCACCAGGAACCGCCCACTCGTTCACAATCACCAGGACCCGCCCACTCATTCACAATCACCAGGACCCACCCACTCGTCCAAAATCACCAGGACCCCCCCACTCATTCACAATCACCAGGACCCACCCACTCGTCCAAAATCACCAGGACCCCCCCACTCGTTCACAATCACCAGGACCCGCCAACTCGTCCACAATCACCAGGACCCGCCCACTCGTTCACAATCACCAGGACCCGCCCACTCGTCCACAATCACCAGGACCCCCCCACTCATTCACAATCACCAGGACCCGCCCACTCGTTCACAATCACCAGGACCCGCCCACTCATTCACAATCACCAGGACCCCCCCACTCATTCACAATCACCAGGACCCGCCCACTTGTCCAAAATCACCAGGACCAGCCCACTCGTTCACAATCACCAGGACCCGCCCACTCGTCCACAATCACCAGGACCCGCCCACTCGTCCACAATCACCAGGACCCCCCCACTCATTCACAATCACCAGGACCCGCCCACTCGTTCACAATCACCAGGACCCGCCCACTCATTCACAATCACCAGGACCCCCCCACTCATTCACAATCACCAGGACCCGCCCACTCGTCCAAAATCACCAGGACCAGCCCACTCGTTCACAATCACCAGGACCCCCCCACTCATTCACAATCACCAGGACCCGCCCACTCGTCCACAATCACCAGGAACCCCCACTCGTCCACAATCACCAGGACCCGCCCACTCGTTCACAATCACCAGGACCCGCCCACTTGTCCACAATCACCAGGACCCCCCACTCGTCCACAATCACCAGGACCCGCCCACTCGTTCACAATCACCAGGACCCGCCCACTTGTCCACAATCACCAGGACCCGCCCACTCGTCCACAATCACCAGGACCCGCCCACTCGTCCACAATCACCAGGACCCGCCCACTCGTTCACAATCACCAGGACCCGCCCACTCGTCCACAATCACCAGGACCCGCCCACTCATTCACAATCACCAGGACCCGCCCACTCGTCCACAATCACCAGGACCCGCCCACTCGTTCACAATCACCAGGACCCGCCCACTTGTCCACAATCACCAGGACCCGCCCACTCATTCACAATCACCAGGACCCGCCCACTTGTCCACAATCACCAGGACCCGCCCACTCGTTCACAATCACCAGGACCCCCCCACTCATTCACAATCACCAGGACCCGCCCACTCGTCCACAATCACCAGGACCCGCCCACTCATCGCCACTCGTCCAAAATCACCAGGACCCACCCACTCGTCGCCCACTCGTCCAAAATCACCAGGACCCGCCCACTTGTCCACAATCACCAGGACCCGCCCACTCGTTCACAATCACCAGGACCCGCCCACTCGTCCACAATCACCAGGACCTGCCCACTCGTTCACAATCACCAGGACCCGCCCACTCGTCCACAATCACCAGGACCCGCCCACTCGTCCACAATCACCAGGACCAGCCCACTCATCCACAATCACCAGGACCCGCCCACTTGTCCACAATCACCAGGACCCGCCCACTCGTCGCCCACTCGTCCAAAATCACCAGGACCCGCCCACTCGTCCACAATCGCCAGGACCCGCCCACTCGTCCACAATCACCAGGACCCGCCCACTCGTCGCCCACTCGTCCAAAATCACCAGGACCCGCCCACTCGTTCACAATCACCAGGACCCGCCCACTCGTTCACAATCACCAGGACCCGGCCACTCGTCGCCCACTCGTCCACAATCACCAGGACCCGCCCACTCGTCGCCCACTCGTCCACAATCACCAGGACCCGCCCACTCATCGCCCACTCGTCCACAATCACCAGGGCTGCGTTCGAAACCGCATACTTCCCTACTATATAGTATGGGAAAAAGAGTAGGCGAGTTAAAAGTATGTACGAATCATAAAAGAGTAGGCGAGAATTACCTGGGTGACGTACTAATTCTTGCAAGATTCTGACGTATGTATACTAATAGTGCGTTCGAATATGCCTACTTTCCTACTATATAGTAGGAGAAAACAGTACGTGAAAGAAGCAGTACGTTCGAAACATCAGTATTCATAAAAGAGTAGGCGAGAAGTTCCCGGATGGGTTACTGCTTCCGGCCCGATTTTCGAGTGCTCGTCCGATGGACACTCTTCTATCCCAGGAGGCCACGCGAGAGTATACGTCATTATCAAACATCGCGGAGATCAGCGGCGCGGGGGTTTCAAATGTGAGTAAACACGGTTCCTTAACCGTGTTCCGGTGTTTAAATCATATGTGTTAAACTACTGTAGAGTAAACGTTTTAACTGGTGAAGGTGTAAAGGAGTTAGACAGTATAGTACAGTTGTGATTTTGCTGTAAAAACATGTTTTATTATGTATAGCTAGCTAACAGGGGAGCTCCAGTAAGCACACGTAACGTTATACGTCTCTAAAGTGGATTTACATAACCATATACATCTTAAACACGCTTATTTAAAATGTCTATTTACATCTGAAAGGAAAGTATTGCAGATGAGCACATGACAACATGAAAAAGTGATGTATGTGTGCTATTATGTAGGATAATTCACTGTTGTCAACACTGTTTATATTAGACAAATGTGCTGTAAATAAGGTAAATAAACAAATCTATAAAGTAACTAAACATGTTATATATTTTATATGTCCCTTATTACTGTTGATAAATTGAGGAACATTTAAGTTGGATAAAAAGTGAGTTAACACATCAGCTACAACCAGTATGTAGGCTAGTGTTGAGCTCATAAATCCCAGAGGTAACGTTAATGTGAATCTCGTCTGGATGTTACAGGGACAGAAGAACACGCGTGTGTGTATCCGGTGGAGAGAGGCTCATGATGCTGAATGCTGTCATCAAAGGCTTTGAGTGAGTGTACTACAGAAATGGATAACAACATCTATTAAATCTTAAATTGTAGTTTATTTGAATTATTGTAATTTCAAACATAGAAATTACAGCACTTTTCTGACTCTTGATTTCTGTGCATTTGCTGCAGAGCTTTTGTGGTGGAGCAGGACCTGCAAGGAAAGATGATGGCAGCATTTGTTTGAACCAGTTCAGTTTGTTCTGTTCAGTTTGAACCAGTCTCACTATCATTTTTTTAACGAAGTAGTGCAACAAATGAAAAGTACAAATTGTCCAATGGACTTTATTCCAACTAAATTGCTAAAAGAGGTTTTTAGCACAGTTCGGCCTTTCTTGTTGGTTTTTATTAATAAATGTCTTAGCTCAGGATCTGAGTTCAAACATGCTGTGGTTAGGCCTTTTCTTAAAAAAAACGAATCGGGATCCCTCAGTTCTGTCTAATTTCAGACCAGTTTCTCACTTGCCTTTTCTCTCAAAAGTGTTAGAAAAAGTTGTTTTTTTTCCAATTACATTCTTTTTTAGAAAATAACTCTCTGTTTGAGAAATTTCAATCAGGATTTAGATCGCGCCATAGTACTGAGTCTGCACTGTTAAAGGTACACAACGATATTGCCCGGTTTGTTGATGCTAAGAGCCCCGTTATTTTAGTGCTTCTTGATCTTACGGCGGCCTTTGATTCAGTGGACCATGCAATCCTTCTGTCTCGCCTTAATCACTATGTTGGCATTAAGGGTACTGCGTTTCAGTGGTTTTCGTCTTATTTGACTAATAGAAACTATTCTGTAGTGATTGGGAATTCGTCCTCTTCTACTACTTCTCTTTCCTGCGGGGTGCCACAAGGCTCTATTCTTGGACCGGTTTTATTTTCGCTCTATATGCTGCCCCTTGGGTCCATCATAGCCAGGCAGAACATAGCTTATCATTGCTATGCTGATGATTTGCAGATTTATTTGCCGATGAGTCCAATAAATGGTGATGCATTTGGGTCACTAATTGATTGCATTGACGACATTAAATTATGGTTAGAAAAAAATTTCCTTAATTTGAACGAAGATAAGACCGAATATATTTTATTTGGTGAGTCTGCAAACTCTGACCCTAATACATTCATTTCAAAATTTAGACCGACTGTCAGAAATCTCGGTGTGACTTTTGATAGTAGCCTGAAATTTGATAAACAAATTGACAGTGTGGTAAAAGCAAGTTTTTTCAGCTGCGTCTATTGGCCAAGGTCAAACCATTTTTAAATCGTTCGGATCTTGAGAAAGCTATTCATGCTTTTATTAGCTCAAGATTAGACTACTGTAACGCGCTTTACGTGGGAATCTCACAGTCATCACTCAGGCGCCTTCAGCTGGTGCAGAACGCAGCAGCTCGTCTTTTCACTAATACACGCAAATGTGAGCACATAACTCCAATTCTTTCTTCGCTCCACTGGCGTCCAGTTTCTTTAAGAGTTGATTTTAAGATTTTATTGTTTGTTTTTAAAGCTCTCAACGGCCTTGCTCCACCGTACGTAACTGAGATGCTAACTTTGCGAGAATCGAACAGGACTCTTAGATCAACAAATCAACTTTTGCTGGAAGTCCCAAGGACAAGGTACAGACTCTGGGGTGACCGGACCTTTTCTGTAGCTGGGCCAAGACTTTGGAACAAGCTACCTGCCGATTTACGAACAATCACTGACTTAGGCCCTTTTAAAGCTAAGCTTAAGACTTATTTATTTAGACTGGCTTTTATATCATAGCATTTGTTGAGTCATTCTGTGTTTTTTCTTTGTGACATACATTTATTATATATGGAGCAATCGGGATGCCTGGAGGCAACGATGGAAGGCTCGTCTGAGGACAACTTAGAGAGATATATCTTGATTATATGTTTTATTTTCATATTTTGCATTGTATTGTTGTTGTTGTTTTTTGTTTTTTGGAAAGCACTTTGGTTCACCTTGAGTGTTGTAAAGGGCTGTATAAATAAATGTTGATTGATTGATTGATTTGTTGGGAAAAAAAGGTTTTAGGGATTTTACTCAAATTTAAAGGTCATTTTTGTTATTTTTAATACATAAATCAAATGATATTGTGCTGTTAAAATGACTGCTTTTGTATAATGTTTGTGCATTTTTCTAGGATCTGAAGTCTGCAGACTGGTGTGAGCACTGAGGATGAGGAGCCCAGAGCTGAATCCTGGAAGTGGTGCCATGGATGAGACCCTCCATCACTCCTTCTGCCCTTATGAGACGCTCCATCTCTCCATCTGCTCTTATCGCCTCAGATTGTGAAGCGCAGCACAGCAACAAGCTCCGGCACGAAGGCACGGTCACCTCTGGTGAATTCATCAGAGTAAAGCCGCAGAATGGGAACCGCTGTATTGAGATGGCAGTAGATGTGGGGCTCAGCGCCTGTAAATACATGCTTGTAGTTTGAATAAAGATTTGTTTCATGTGTTGTTGAATTGTATATGCATTTCTTTATTGTGATGGTTACTTTTATTTGTTCTTTTACTCATTTATTCATGTTTCTTATTGTTGTCAGTATATAAAATATAATTATTTAATTAATGTATGCATTAATTCATTGCTTGACTAACAATTGAGATGTTTCACTGCATTTATCAATATAAATGTATTCATGCATAAGTATGTCATATGAGAAAACAAATTACATTTAGCTTGTTTTATTAAATTATATCATTTTTAGTATTATAAAAAAGTAATATATGTATTGACCAATAAGTATTGGTCAGCATTTAATATTATTATTTTGTTTAAGTTTTGGGGTGGGCGAACAATGCAATTCATTCTGAGATAATATTCATTTTTAAGGAGCGATACTTAAATTTTTCGAGTATAAAATCAACAGTTTTCTCCAAAGGAGATCTTCGAGCAGCGGCCCGTCTCTTTCGTGCAGACATTACAAACGCTGAGGAAAACTGTTCTAGGTTGTGCTGTCGAGTTACTGATGTTATGAAGTGTTAGTGCACCTGTCGCTCATATAATATAAACTTATTACACACAAGATCATGGAAAGATACCATAGTTGTATCTAACAATGAACAATCATGATGACAAAACAGAAAACATAAAGATCATTGGTTTGTGTACATCATAATATGATATTTATACACAGGAAAAAAGAACAATAACAAGGCTAAATATCTTTAAATAGTTCTTCATAATACATTAAAAAAATGTTGTTCTTATAAGTCTGAGGGATGAAACGAGAGGTAAATTCATCTAGAAAAAGAGGAAAACTTAAAGGAAAAACTTTTTGGGTATAAGGTATAAAATAAAGAAATTAACAACATATTCAAGAGATGACGATTTGGGGGTTTCTAAATAAAAAATTATATCGTTATAGCCTAAGGATAAAACTGTGGGTCACATAAAATATAACAACTTAAATCAACCCTAAATGTTTTCACAAAAAAACCGGGCAGCTGTTTCTTCAACAATACTACCACAAAATGAGCAAGTTCCATCAATATCAAGATATTTACGGATAGATGAATTAAAGTGGCGATCATATATTTTAAGTGGTTGCGCTTGTGATAACCATAGGGTGATAACGCGTCGTAGGGCACATGATAACGTCAACATGGCAGATGTCCGGATCGCATTCATACTCAACGAGATTTGGCTATAAAGTACCTACTCTTTTAGCGGTCGTTAAGTACTTATTGAAATTAAGTACCTACTCATTGACTATGCGGTTTCGAACGCAGCCCAGGACCCGCCCACTCGTCCACAATCACCAGGACCCGCCCACTCATCGCCCACTCGTCCACAATCACCAGGACCCGCCCACTCGTCGCCCACTCGTCCACAATCACCAGGACCCGCCCACTCGTCGCCCACTCATCCACAATCACCAGGACCCGCCCACTCGTCGCCCAGTCATCCACAATCACCAGGACCCGCCCACTCATCCACAATCACCAGGACCCGCCCACTCGTCCACAATCACCAGGACCCGCCCACTCGTCCACAATCACCAGGACCCGCCCACGCGTCCACAATCACCAGGACCCGCCCACTCATCCACAATCACCAGGACCCGCCCACTCGTCGCCCACTCATCCACAATCACCAGGAACCGCCCACTCGTCCACAATCACCAGGACCCGCCCACTCGTCCACAATCACTAGGACCCGCCCACTCGTCGCTCACTCGTCCACAATCACCAGGACCCGCCCACTCGTCGCCCACTCGTCCACAATCACCAGGACCCGCCCACTCGTCGCCCTCTCGTCCACAATCACCAGGACCCGCCCACTCGTCGCCCACTCATCCACAATCACCAGGACCCGCCCACTCGTCGCCCACTCATCCACAATCACCAGGACCCGCCCACTCGTCCACAATCATCAGGACCCGCCCACTCGTCCACAATCACCAGTACCCGCCCACTCGTCGCGAACTCGTCCACAATCACCAGGACCTGCCCACTCGTCACCCACTCGTCCACAATCACCAGGGCCCGCCCACTCATTCACAATCACCAGGACCCGCCCACTCATTCACAATCACCAGGACCCGCCCACTCGTCGCCCACTCGTCCACAATCACCAAGACCCGTCCACTCGTTCACAATCACCAGGACCCGCCCACTCGTCGCCCACTCGTCCACAATCACCATGACCCGCCCACTCATTCACAATCACCAGGACCCGCCCACTCGTCCACAATCACCAGGACCCGCCCACTCGTTCACAATCACCAGGACCCACCCACTCGTCCACAATCACCAGGACCCGCCCACTTATTCACAATCACCAGGACCCGCCCACTCATTCACAATCACCAGGACCCGCCCACTCATTCACAATCACCAGGACCCGCCCACTCGTCCACAATCACCAGGACCCACCCACTCATTCATAATCACCAGGACCCGCCCACTCATTCACAATCACCAGGACCCGCCCACTCATTCACAATCACCAGGACCCGCCCACTCATTCACAATCACCAGGACCCGCCCACTCATCACCCACTCGTCCACAATCACCAGGACCCGTCCACTCATTCACAATCACCAGGACCCGCCCACTCATCCACAATCACTAAGACCCGCCCACTCGTTCACAATCACCAGGACCCGCCCACTCGTCCACAATCACCAGGACCCGCCCACTCGTCACCCACTCATCCACAATCACTAGGACCCGCCCACTCGTTCACAATCACCAGGACCCGCCCACTCGTCCACAATCACCAGGACCCGCCCACTTGTCGCCCACTCGTCCACAATCACCAGGACCCGCCCACTCTTTCACAATCACCAGGACCCGCCCACTCATTCACAATTACCAGGACCAGCCCACTCGTCCAAAATCACCAGGACCCGCCCACTCATTCACAATCACCAGGACCCGCCCACTCGTCGCTCACTCGTCCACAATCACCAGGACCCGCCCACTCGTCGCCCACTCGTCCACAATCACCAGGACCCGCCCACTCATCGCCCACTCGTCCACAATCACCAGGACCCGCCCACTCGTCGCCCACTCATCCACAATCACCAGGACCCGCCCACTCGTCGCCCACTCATCCACAATCACCAGGACCCGCTCACTCGTCCACAATCATCAGGACCCGTCCACTCGTTCACAATCACCAGGACCCGCCCACTCGTCGCCCACTCGTCCACAATCACCATGACCCGCCCACTCATTCACAATCACCAGGACCCGCCCACTCGTCCACAATCACCAGGACCCGCCCACTCGTTCACAATCACCAGGACCCACCCACTCGTCCACAATCACCAGGACCCGCCCACTTATTCACAATCACCAGGACCCGCCCACTCATTCACAATCACCAGGACCCGCCCACTCATTCACAATCACCAGGACCCGCCCACTCGTCCACAATCACCAGGACCCACCCACTCATTCATAATCACCAGGACCCGCCCACTCATTCACAATCACCAGGACCCGCCCACTCATTCACAATCACCAGGACCCGCCCACTCATTCACAATCACCAGGACCCGCCCACTCATCACCCACTCGTCCACAATCACCAGGACCCGTCCACTCATTCACAATCACCAGGACCCGCCCACTCATCCACAATCACTAAGACCCGCCCACTCGTTCACAATCACCAGGACCCGCCCACTCGTCCACAATCACCAGGACCCGCCCACTCGTCACCCACTCGTCCACAATCACTAGGACCCGCCCACTCGTTCACAATCACCAGGACCCGCCCACTCGTCCACAATCACCAGGACCCGCCCACTTGTCGCCCACTCGTTCACAATCACCAGGACCCGCCCACTCGTCGCCCACTCGTCCACAATCACCAGGACCCGCCCACTCGTTCACAATCACCAGGACCCGCCCACTCATTCACAATTACCAGGACCAGCCCACTCGTCCAAAATCACCAGGACCCGCCCACTCATTCACAATCACCAGGACCCGCCTACTCGTCCACAATCACCAGGACCCGCCCACTCATTCACAATCACCAGGACCCGCCCACTCGTTCACAATCACCAGGACCCGCCCACTCATTCACAATTACCAGGACCCGCCCACTCGTCCAAAATCACCAGGACCCGCCCACTCATTCACAATCACCAGGACCCGCCCACTCGTCCACAATCACCAGGACCCGCCCACTCATTCACAATCACCAGGACCCGCCCACTCGTCCACAATCACCAGGACCCGCCCACTCGTCCACAATCCCCAGGACCCGCCCACTCGTCGCCCACTCGTCCACAATCACCAGGACCCGCCCACTTGTCGCCCACTCGTCCACAATCACCAGGACCCGCCCACTCGTCGCCCACTCGTTCACAATCACCAGGACCTGCCCACTCGTCGCCCACTCGTCCACAATCACCAGGACCCGCCCACTCGTTCACAATCACCAGGACCCGCCCACTCATTCACAATCACCAGGACCCGCACACTCGTCCACAATCACCAGGACCCGCCCACTCATTCACAATCACCAGGACCCGCCCCCATCTTCGCCCTGCCCACTCGTCGCCCACTCGTCCACAATCACCAGGACCCGCCCACTCGTCGCCCACTCGTCCACAATCACCAGGACCCGCCCACTCGTCGCCCACTCGTCCACAATCACCAGGACCCGCCCACTTGTCGCCCACTCATTCACAATCACCAGGACCCGCCCACTCGTCCACGATCACCAGGACCCACCCACTCGTCCACAATCACCAGGACCCACCCACTCGTCGCCCACTCGTCCACAATTACCAGGACCCGCCCACTCGTCGCCCACTCGTCCACAATCACCAGGACCCGCCCACTCGTTCACAATCACCAGGACCCGCCCACTCATTCACAATTACCAGGACCAGCCCACTCGTCCAAAATCACCAGGACCCGCCCACTCATTCACAATCACCAGGACCCGCCTACTCGTCCACAATCACCAGGACCCGCCCACTCATTCACAATCACCAGGACCCGCCCACTCGTTCACAATCAGCAGGACCCGCCCACTCATTCACAATTACCAGGACCCGCCCACTCGTCCAAAATCACCAGGACCCGCCCACTCATTCACAATCACCAGGACCCGCCCACTCGTCCACAATCACCAGGACCCGCCCACTCATTCACAATCACCAGGACCCGCCCACTCGTCCACAATCACCAGGACCCGCCCACTCGTCCACAATCCCCAGGACCCGCCCACTCGTCGCCCACTCGTCCACAATCACCAGGACCCGCCCACTTGTCGCCCACTCGTCCACAATCACCAGGACCCGCCCACTCGTCGCCCACTCGTTCACAATCACCAGGACCTGCCCACTCGTCGCCCACTCGTCCACAATCACCAGGACCCGCCCACTCGTTCACAATCACCAGGACCCGCCCACTCATTCACAATCACCAGGACCCGCCCACTCGTCCACAATCACCAGGACCCGCCCACTCATTCACAATCACCAGGACCCGCCCACTCGTCGCCCCGCCCACTCGTCGCCCACTCGTCCACAATCACCAGGACCCGCCCACTCGTCGCCCACTCGTCCACAATCACCAGGACCCGCCCACTCGTCGCCCACTCGTCCACAATCACCAGGACCCGCCCACTTGTCGCCCACTCATTCACAATCACCAGGACCCGCCCACTCGTCCACAATCACCAGGACCCACCCACTCGTCCACAATCACCAGGACCCACCCACTCGTCGCCCACTCGTCCACAATTACCAGGACCCGCCCACTCGTCGCCCACTCGTTCACAATCACCAGGACCCGCCCACTCATTCACAAGCACCAGGACCCGCCCACTCGTCCACAATCACTAGAGTACTGACTCGCTGTACCTGCACTCCCTCATCAACAAACCCTTTATATGCCTGTTCACCTGGGGGGTTTTTTAAAGGGGGGGGCGACCAAAAAAATTTTTGAGAACCACTGCTGTAAAAGCTGTTAGTTGCTATTGGAAACATGGTTGTTTTAAAGTTATTTAGCCCAGTCGTTATTTGGAACATGGCTGTGTTTTAGGTATATTTCTGGTGTTATTGTCACATGCTGTGCTAAGCTTATCCAGGTATCAGCAAAATGCTTGTCGTTGTTTCAGCAACATTGCTATCAGTACTGTACTGGTTGCTAATAATAATAATAATAATAATAATAATTCATTACATTTATATAGCACTTTTCTGGGCACTCAAAGCGCTTCACATATGGAAGGGGGAATCTCCTCAACCACCACCAATGTGCAGCAATGCAATGCAAATGTTATCGAATATATGGTCATTACTTGGGCTTCTAGTATTATTGAGCATACTGTACTAAGCGACATGCTGTGGTAATCAAAGCGATGTTTTAGCCTTATCTGATTGCATAGAATAAAGAATGAGCTTTTTTTTCCAATCCGATTATTGCACATGCTGTGTTAAAGTTAGCACATTGTTTAAGCTTATCTCGATTATTGGTAACATACTGTGCAAATACACATTAGGTATGTTCACCGCAGAGGTCTGTCATTCAACACTAACAACATCGTAGCTTGATGGTCCTTGAAGGAGTGTGGAATCATGGGAGTCGTCATCTTCTCCTCCACAGCCGATGGAATCAGTACGACGGGAGCAGGAATCATGTTCATGAATGAGGAAGCACACTGTATTCATAGCTTAGCTGTGCACTGCATCTGCCTCAGAGCTACAGGGTGCACGCTTCCCCGACCGGACTACACTAGTTTTAGCCAGAGGTGGAAAGTAACGAATTACATTTACTCGCGTTACGTAATTGAGTAGTTTTTTTGTGTACTTCTACTTTTTTAAGTAGTTTTTAAAATCTGTACTTTTACTTTTACTTAAGTACGTTTTCTTTGAAGTATTGTACTTCGCTACATTTGAAATCATATCCGTTACTGAGTAAAAACATAATAATACAAGAAAAAAAAAGAAAAAACACACTCCGGAAACTACTGCATTGACTGAAGGGCGGGAGAACAAACGCGCAAAAAAGGTGACGCAGAACCAGCTGAAGCTGAAACCGAAGCGCCAAGCGAATTATAGCCAGTATGAAAATACTTTGTAGAAAAAAAGCGTGGTTGTCCTCGAGGATAGATATCCAATTTGCAAGAAATGTGGACGCAAAGTGGCTGCAAAAGGAGGATATAGGACACCATCCCTCCTGCAGATAAAGGTATGTCCCGATTTACGTAATGCAGAGGGAACCCCGGAATCCAGTCATGAAAATGAAATTCACTTAACGTAGATGTCACGTAAAACACGCAAAATAATGGATGGATGAATACATGGAAAGTAGAACTGTGCAATAAATCCAATCGCGACATGGTCTGTGAATATTTAAGCTAAGCACAAATACTGCATGTAAATATATAACCCTATTTCTGCTGAGCTGCGCCGCTTTGTTTACTACATACTCAAGTACGCGTTACATTCAGCGTCTCACAAACAATTTGAGGATATGAATACATGAACATTTCTAGAGCTGCTCTGAGAGAATGCCTAATGAGCATTTTCATAATTTTATTTGAGATAAACCATTGTCAAATACACTTTGAAACACTTTTTTTTTACACTTTTGGTCTTCACTACAACCCGTCAAAATAAAAGTTTGGTTTTACTAGGAGAAATTAGGACAGAAATATATTACTTTTATAGGCATACAATAGAACGTAGCCTACTTCTCTAAATAATAATAATAATAACAACAACAACAATAATAATACATTTTATTTAAACATTATTTAAAGGAATATATTTTTTGTCCATGGTTTAATTTAGTAAATCTGTTTTCGCAGTGCTTCCCCCCAAAAAAAAAAGAACACAATTTTAAATTTACATTTGATTACAACCGTTTTTGATAATATATTTGGATTAAATCATAAAAAGAAACATTAATTTTCTGAATAAAATTTCATAGAACAATATTTTTCTTAAACATTTTAATAAATTATTAATGTTAAAAATAAGTTGTTAATCTAATTCATTATTCATTGTCAAATTTAATTGATTAGACATGTTTTATTGAAATTTGAATAAACAAAACAAACAAATGGTTTCAAGTTTGTTATAATAAAAGCATTTGTTCAACCCAAAAAAAATCCTGTTTTCATTAAAGGGGCACTTCACCTCTGGGAAGATGAATGTGTATGTAAAATGGGTCATTTATGTTGAAGAAATGTGAAATTATTTTTGAATTTGGAGCTTTCTAGACTGAGAAAAGCCAGAAAATGTATTTTTGGCTTATGTGGATGAAAGACAACAACTCCCAGAATGCAATTGCTTCGCTGCCCTAGGAGGCCATGCCTACCGGTAACAGAGCGCAGTAGTTAAACAACAAGTCTAGGCTACTAGTGAGTCTCCGTGATGAGTCTGCCCGGGATTTCGAGATCGTCCAAAATGTCCGGGATTCGGCTTTTGCGTTCTACAGTCGCCATTCATTATGTTTACTGTGGACGAGCAGGATGAGTGAGGGCCGCGGGAGAACGTGGCCCTCACGGATCAACACACATCAACCGATCACTTGTTTAGCGTTCATGTAAACACTACATTCAGATTCACCAATCGGAATGAATTCAGTTAGATTAAAACAAAAGGTGTGCATGTAAACAATGAATGGCGACTGCAGAAAGCAGAAGCTGAATCCCGGACATTTTGGACGATCTCGACGTCTGGGAAAAAGAGGATGGTAACCCCTACTACTCCGCTTTCTCCACAGAACAAGAGCCTGCTAGCTTAGCTTCCAAACAAAGATGGCTGACACTATGTGTACATTCTGTGAGTGAGATCCCAGCCTCTATGGGCGGGTTGAGAACATGCGGGACAGCTCCTACTACTGACTGTAGTCTTTAGCCTCTGGCCAAAAAATCCTCCGATGACGCAAAATGACGATTTTTGCGTCATCGGAGGATTTTTTCCAGACTAAAAATACATAAATCTCTCATATCAGGGGATATGAGGAGGAGGAGGAGGAGGAGGAGGAGGAGGAGGAGGAGGAGGAGGAGGAAGGGGAAGGGGAAGGGGGAGGGGGGGCACGGTAATTCGAAAATACTACAGGTTTTCTACTGATACAAAGCTTAATGCTAAATCCTGAAGTGACCCTTTAATTTAACTGTCATTTTAACTGATGATAATAATAATAATACCCATAATTTAATAATACAGTTTATTTATTTAATAATTGATTAATACTGTAAACCGTGATATTTTCTGAGACGTTATCATACTGTGAAAATCTCATACCATTACAAGCCTACATGGGAGAGTCCCCCACCCCCGCTGTTAAAAAAGTTACTCAGTAACTTTTACTCTGAGTACATTTTAAATGAGCTACTTTTTACTTTCACTTGAGTAGATTTTTAGACAGGTACTTTTACTTGTACTTAAGTAAAATTTAATTGAAGTAGTAGTACTTTTACTTGAGTAGAATATTTTATTACTCTTTCCACCTCTGGTTTTAGCAATACTTCCACGATTTAGACAACATGCTTATTGTATCAGATTTTGCTGCCGCTAGGGGTGTAAGCTTCCCCCAATAGATCCCATACATTGTTAAATTCCGTCCTTCGGATGAGACGTTAAACCGAGGTCCTGACTCTCTGGGCCAGATGTACTAACGCTCTTGCGCCCACTTCAGGCGTATTTGTTTCTCAAAGTGCGCATAAACCCATGGCGAGGTGTGTACGAACGGGACGCACCGAGATGAAAGCGCAGACTGTCGCGGGAACTGAAAATGGCAAAATGCGCTTTTCGTGTCATGCATATGCATTCATGGGATGGTCAAGGGGAAAGTGGGAGTGTCACATAAAGAGATGGAGGGGAAGCGTAAACTGCGCCTAATTATGTATTCCGCGTGATGTACAGAAGAAGCCGGTGAAAGCGCGCCTCTATTTTGCGCTTAAAAGCAGGAGTAACTTAGGAAGCGGGTCTATGGCGTACACCTCCTGGTGAAAGGCAGCTGTAATCCGAGCAAGACGAAGACAGAGGCGAAGGAGACAGGCTGGAAAGAGTTTTGCCGCAAGATTCACACTTTTTCAGTTGAGTGAAAACGAAATCATTAAGCGTTACAGATTAAGCAGCTCCGCAATACTACAGTAACTGGAAGAAATCAAAGATGACATCGAATCTCCGACTCGGCGTTCACATTCCCTTCCAGCCGTTGTTAAACTCCTCGCTACACTACACTTATTGGCATCAGGATCATCTCAAACAGTCACAGCATCAGCAGTGGGAATTGAGCAGTGGGTAGTACAAGTACTTGACGCGCGCAATCTACAGTATAGTGTGTGTTACAGGCGCTGATTACCTGATGAACTGCAGGTTTGGTACATAACACACACACTGCGGTTTCACAGCAAGCGCTTTCTGCGTCTTGGCCATGGCTCTATTAACGCTGCGTTCAGAAATGTACGTACATCTGGCCCTCTGTGGTCATTAAAATGCCAGGGGTGTAACCCTGGCATCCTGGCCAAATTTGCCCCTTGGCCTCTGACCATCATGGCCTCCTAATCATCCCCATATTCTGATTGGCTTCATCACTGTCTCCTCTCCACCAGTAAGCTGGTGTGTGTGTGTGTGTGTGGTGGTCATTATGGCGCACTATGACTGCTGCACATTGGTGGTGGTTGAGGAGATTCCCCCTTCCATATGTGAAGCGCTTTGAATACCCAGAAAAGCGCTATATAAATGTAACAAATTATTATTATTAAATTGGCTACAGCAAACATGCTTGTTGTAATGTGTCCTTGCTTGCTCCAGGTTGGGGTGATGCTCCCCCATAAGATTGGATCTATAGTGCCACTAACCTATGCATATTCCACTAACATCAGGATGTATTAACCATTCTAATAGCATCAGTCGTGTTTGGGGTAGTGTGTAAAATACATCCAGAATTTCGCTGTCAGTTGTGTTGGGGGATATTGGCATATGGTTTTTCTCTTACACATGCTCTTTTCTCTTGCCCAGAACAGAACCATACCGCCAATCCAAACTGTATGCTAATTGTCAATCGTATTTGACGATAGTGGTCCTGACAGAACTGTAGGGCGTGTGAAATGTGTCGGGTTCTCACTTGCATCAGAAATAGATGACGAGTTCCCCGGGCTGGTGTAGTGATTTCTCACAGGTTAAACAATGATGATCGCTCCCACTCTCAGTGAGTACGAGCCCTGATCTAATCAGTCCAGCCTCAGGGTTAGCAGTCGGTCTCCTCACTTACAGCTCCTGTCGAGCCTGAGCCAATATATGGAGCTGCTGGATTGGATTTTCTCCTCTTTTTTTTCCTTCTGTCCCAATCTCTTCTGCTACAGGCCTATTGAACGGAAGAAGAGTCGGTCTAGCCTCTAGCAGAGCCACAAAAAGCTAATTAGCCAATTAGATCAAAAGGTTTTTAATTAAGTCCCCATACTTCTGAAGACATCTCTTTGAATCAGTAAAGCAAACAAATTGCATTTACAAATCAGCTGAATATAAAACTAATTCACCTCTGGCTCAAATTTCACTATCACTCACTTGTTTTTGTTACTGTGTGCTTTCTGCGTTCTCTTGCCTTCACACCCGATCCCGCACCACCACAGTCCTTATCACTGTAATGCTACACTTTGATATTTGATACAATGACATTCAATTTAAATGATAAATAGTACTGACACATCATACATGTACATGATTTATTATGCTGATAAAAACCCTCACGGAAAACAAATTGCAGTAATACGAATTTGGGGAAAATGTTGCTTAAAAAATTGACTTTATTAGGGCCCAAGCCCAAAGGGCGAAGGCCCTATTGTTTTCCTTAGGATTATTTATTATTATTATTATTAGGGCCCAAGCCTTGAAAAGGCGAAGGCCCTATTGTTTTCCTTAGGATTATTATTATTATTAGGGCCCAAGCCTTGAAAAGGCGAAGGCCCTATTGTTTTCCTTAGGATTATTATTATTATTATTATTATTATTATTATTTTATCGACTATTCGGGCACTTTTGGGGCTCTTAACGTGCACGAAAACTCTTGAAACTTTGCACACTGGTCAGAACCCGCGGCCATCAGGGCCGGGCTGAAGCTGGTACCCGGGCGTGGCAGGGGGGCTCGACAGCGCCCCCTGGAACGGGGTCCGAAAACTTGGTCCATAAATCAAACACGCTTCCATGTAATAATATGAAACTCGGTACACATATAGATCTCATCGGTTCATATATCCTTTGTACTTTTACTTTTTACCCCAGCCCAACAGGAAGTCGGCTATTATGGTTTGTTTGGAAGCGTATGCCCCTGGAATTCGATATACTCCTCCTAGAGAATTCAACCAATCGCAAGGAAACTCGGTCAGCATGATGTCAAGACATTGAGGATGAAAAATTGCCAGGGGATTTTTCATATCTCGAACGGTTTGGCCGTGGCGAGGAAACAAATTTATGGCGAATAATGGAAACAGGAAGTGTGTTATAACTTCTGCATACATTAACTGATCTTGATGAAACTTCAACAGTATGTTCGCTGTAAGAGGCCGATCACATGGATGTGACTATTGTGAGTCAAAGTTATAGCGCCACCAACTGGCAGCAGGAAGTGTGTCACTTTCTAAATGCTTTTGACAAAAGTGGGGGGGTTAGTTTTATCTACAGTTACAAAACTCAGCGTGTATATTCTTCTCCTCAAGCCAAACAACTTTCTAATTTAAAGTAATTAGCTCCGACCCTCAGAAAGTCAGATATTGTGGTTTGAATAGGGTCATTTTCTCTCTCTCTCTCTCTGAGCCAATATGGCAAGCCGCTTTAACATTTAATCATTTTAACCTACTAGTCTCTATTTTCATGCTACTAGTACTTATTTTTAGATACTAGTATCTATTACATTAAGTACTGGTACTTATTCATTAGCGACTAGTGCTTATTCTTTAGTACTAGTGCCTATTCTTTAGATACTAGTGCTTATTCTTTAGATATTCTTTTGAATACGTATTAGTAGCTAATGAATAAGTACTGGTATCTATTTAATAGGTACTAGTATCTAATGACTTAGTACTAGTATTTATTGAATAAATACTAGTATCTATTAATAGGTACTAGTATCTAAAAGGTCATTTTCTCTTTCTCTCTCTCTGAGCCAATATGGCAAGCCGTTTTAACATTTAATCATTTTAACCTACTAGTCTCTATTTTCATGCTACTAGTACTTATTTTGTAGATACTAGTATCTATTCCATTAAGTACTAGTACTTATTCATTAGCGACTAGTGCTTATTCTGTTTAGAATATTCAAAGTGCTTATTCAATTTTTTTGCTTATTTATATTTTCAGAGCAGAAAATCAGATTTTTCTGCTTATTCAATATTGCATCTAAAAATGTAAGTGACTTTACGTGTGTGTGTGTGTGTGAGAGAGAGAGAGATGTGTCTGTTACAGTGACAAGAGTTTAACCCTTTAAGGCCTTGTCTTTTTGGATATATATATATATATATTTTTTTTTTTTAAATGTGCATACAACCCATATATTTTAAATGTATTGTTTGCTTTAAATTAAATTAAGATTGTATGTTTGGTAATTGAACCTAAATAAATTTTAAATTAATGTGCTATATTTCAGATCAATATATTTGTTTTCCTTCATTTTAATCAACACTAACTTTATTCTCATCTGAATTATAAAGAATTTATTTCTGTATAAAATAAAAAATCCCGAATAATCCAGACCAACCAGAGCGCACTATTTCTACAACATCATCAGTGCTGAAGCGAAACTACCAGAGCCGTTCGGCAGATAGCAAGCAGATATTTTGTGTCACGTCGTGCACAATAACCCTAAAGGCACCAGGGTGGCGGTGCCACCGGCTTTATATATATATATATATATATATAAATATATATATATATATATATATATATATATATATATAAATATAGCTGCGAGCAGCGATGAAGGGCCCAAGCCGGCGGCACCGCCACCCAGGTGCCTTTAGGTAACTAAAGGCACCGGGGTTGCGGTGCCACCGGCTTGGGCCCGTAATCGCTGCTCGCAGCTATATTTATTATTATTATTATTATTTTATCGACTATTCGGGCACTTTTGGGGCTCTTAACGTGCACGAAAACTCTTGAAACTTTGCACACTGGTCAGAACCCGCGGCCATCAGGGGCGGGCTGAAGCTGGTACCCGGGCGTGGCAGGGGGGCTCGACAGCGCCCCCTGGAACGGGGTCCGAAAACTTGGTCCATAAATCAAGCACGCTTCCATGTAATAATATGAAACTCGGTACACATATAGATCTCATCGGTTCATATATCCTTTGTACTTTTACTTTTTACCCCAGCCCAACAGGAAGTCGGCTATTATGGTTTGTTTGGAAGCGTATGCCCCTGGAATTCGATATACTCCTCCTAGAGAATTCAACCAATCGCAACGAAACTCGGTCCGCATGATGTCAAGACATTGAGGATGAAAAATTGCCAGGGGATTTCTGATATCTCGAACGGTTTGGCCGTGACGAGGAAACGAATTTATGGCGAATAATGGAAACAGGAAGTGTGTTATAACTTCTGCATACATTAACTGATCTCGATGAAACTTCAGCAGTGTGTTCGCTGTAAGAGGCCGATCACATGGATGTGACTATTGTGAGTCAAAGTTATAGCGCCACCAACTGGCAGCAGGAAGTGTGTCACTTTCTAAATGCTTTTGACAAAAGTGGGGGGGTTAGTTTTATCTACAGTAACAAAACTCGATATGTATATTGTACTCTTCGAGCCGGACAACTTTCTAATTTATCGTAATTAGCTACGACCAACAGGAAGTCAGATATTTTGGTTTGAATGTGGATTTCAGATTCTGAGTTTTTAGCTACTCCTCCTAAGTAGTTTATTTTATTCATGCCAAACTTTTTCAACATGATGAAAATACATTGAAGATGCTAAATTGTGAACAGATATTGAATATCTCAAACGGTTTTGCTATGGTTGAGGGATTCAAGTAATGTCAAAAAAAGAATCAGGGCATGTCTCATATCTTTCTAAAATGTAATTATACACCATTTATTTTTATATAAAATTATACAAATATTAGAACTAAACCCATTTTATTCCTTTTTTTCAATTTAAGAATTATTTTTAAGTTTAAAAACAGCCAGAATGGTTGTTTAGTCAAAAATAATAATAATCCAAATCATATATAGTGCTATACTGCCCTCTTGTGTTCAAAATCAGGTAGGCCTATTGAATTTATATATATTTATATATTAGGGATGTTACTATGGGAATATTTTCCCACCGGTTAATCAACGTGTGATTGTGTAAACCAATTGTGTAAACCTCCCGCTGGGGGGGTTTAAAAACACTAACTTGAAAGCGAAAGTATAATATGGACGTCCGCACGGACATTGAAATGGTGGCGCTCGAATGAATTCCTATGGAAGTAGAAATTAACTAAACGTTCGC
Organism: Rhinichthys klamathensis goyatoka; assembly: GCF_029890125.1. Taxonomy (NCBI): domain Eukaryota; kingdom Metazoa; phylum Chordata; class Actinopteri; order Cypriniformes; family Leuciscidae; genus Rhinichthys; species Rhinichthys klamathensis. The sequence continues at coordinate 95,258 of NW_026606729.1, read as the reverse complement.
TCTGTTCTGCTCGCTCGTCGCCATGGACGCGCACCGTTATGAATGCCAGTGCAGCCGCATACTTTTTAGTGTCACTAAAATTAGTGCAATTTCGGGGGCCGATTGCTTGAATTGTGAGTTCAATAGTCTATTATTTTTCACGGAAAACACAACAATAAAAGAGTACAATGACAGATTCGCTTAAATAGGCGCTTTTACATAAAATAGCCTATTCCGTCATCATCTTTTCAGTTAGCTCTTCACTCTCGTGATTAATGAAATTTGACTCCTGTTGCTGATATTTGCTGCAACTTTCGTTCAGCTCACAATTTAGTAAGCAAACACGTTTCAAATGTGTTTTTATTTTATTTTTGTGTATGTGTGTGTATATGTATGTATATATATATAAATATATCTTATGTTTCAAATATGAGTTAATTAACAATCGTTGGAAAGAATGATACTTTTAAACATAACACTAAACCGTCATTAGGTGTCGCCAGGCGACCGTCTTAATGAGCGAGTCATTGATTCATTCGTTTGAACGACTGAGTCATTCATGAATGAGATAGATGTTTATGGATTGATTGGTCATTGAATCTTTGAGTCAACCGATTCGTTCAAAATGCTGAATCATTCAGTAATGAGAACACGTTGCTGTGAGATGCGCGATGGTTCTGCTGTGATCTTTGTTTAACTATTTTCGCTGCTGAAACAGAAAAAAAGTCAATATTGCATCTAAAATGTAAGTGATTTGACGTGTGTGTGTGTGATTGTGTGTGTGATTGTGTCTGTTACAGTGATAAGAGTTTAACCCTTGTTAAACTTTAGGCCTTGTCTTTTTGGATATATATCTTTTTATATAAAAAAATAGTCATACAACCCATATATTTTAAATGTATTGTTTGCTTTAAATTACATTAAGATTGTATGTTTGGTAATCGAACCTGAATTAATTTTAAATGAATGTGCTATATTTCAGATCATATATTTGTTTTCCTTAAAATTTGAACTAACACTAACTTTATTCTCATCTGAATGATAGATTATTTATTTCTGTATAAAATAAAAACACCTTTGATTTTTCTTTTTTAATCAATGTAGAATGTGTAACTGAAAAAATAAACAGATTAGGGCTCTGTTTGATGACAAGAAATGAAAAACAATGCGATATGATGAATGTCCAAAAGATGGCTCCCACAGACTGTTTTTAAATAGGATTGTTTGATATTTTTTGCTTTTAAACTGTGTGTGTGTGTGTAAGAGATTTTGGTTGGGTGACAGTTGTAGTTTACAGTTTGACAAGAGTTTATAGTTTGACAAAAGCACAATGTTGTGTTTTATTACGAGTGTACACAAATATAAGTAAACACTTTGCAGTTTGAATAATGTCCTGTATGAACAAAAGGACGGAGTATGTCTTTGTCTACATTGTTCAATTACGCCACACACACACACACACACACACACAAACACTATTTTTCTAATCAGATCAGGCAAGTAATATTCTGTCTTGTCTCTTAAAAAAACAATATATATATATTTATGTATATATATATATATATATATATGTGTGTGTGTGTGTGTGTGTATATATATATATATATAAATATAGCTGCGAGCAGCGATGAAAGGGCCAAAGCCGGCGGCACCGCCACCCCGGTTATAGCGCCACCAACTGGCAGCAGGAAGTCTGTCACTTTCAAAAAGCTTTGAAATCACCTGATTGCTTCAAACTTCACTACTATGATGTAAACACACGGCAGATGTAGACCTGGATGTAGACCTGACCTTTCAGAAGGTTGCTCTCGCATACTTTGTGGTTGACATGTGCCCTCAATGCACACTTTTGCAGAGCCCACACTGATACAAGCTCTACAGCACACTTCTTTTCGACAGTCAAAGCAGGGTTACGTTTTTGCACGTCGTGCACAATAACCCTAAAGGCACCAGGGTGGCGGTGCCACCGGCTTTATATATATATATATATATATATATATATATATATATATATATATAAATAAATATAGCTGCGAGCAGCGATGAAGGGCCAAAGCCGGTGGTACCGTCACCCCGGTGCCTTTAGGTAACTAAAGGCACCGGGGTTGCGGTGCCACCGGCTTGGGCCCGTAATCGCTGCTCGCAGCTATATTTATTTATATATATATATATATTTATTATTATTTTTTTACTACCTTTTGGACACTTTTGGAGGCCTTAACATGCTCAAAAACTCCTGAAACTTTGCACACATGTCAGAACCCGCGGCCATCAGGGCCGGGCTGAAGATGGTACCCGGGCGTGGCAGGGGGGCTCGACAGCGCCCCCCTGGAACGGGGTCCGAAAACATGGTCCATAAATCAAACACGCTTGCATGTAATAATATGAAACTCGGTACACATGTAGATCTCCTCGTTTCATATATACTTCACACTCTTACTTTTTACCCCAGCCCAACAGGAAGTCGGCTATTTAGGGTTGTTGGTAAAACACACGCAATGGAATGTGAAATACTCCTCCTAGAGAATTCAAACAAACGGCACGAAACTCGGTCAGCATGAAGTCAAGACATTGAGGATGAAAGTTTGCGAGGGGATTTTTGATATCTCGAACGGTTTGGCCGTGGCGAGGAAACAAAATTATGGCGAGAAACGTGAAACAGGAAGTGTGTCATAACTACTGCATACATTAACTGATCTTGATGAAACTTCAACAGTGTGTTCGTTGTAAGAGCCCGATCACATGGATGTGACTATTGTGAGTCAAAGTTATAGCGCCACCAACTGGCAGCAGGAAGTGTGTCACTTCCTAAATGCTTTGAAATCACCCTCTTATTTTTACCCGATTTGCTTCAAACTTTATGTGTATAATGTAAACACACGGCAGATGTAGACCTGTGAAAGGATTATTGATATCTTAGATACTGTTGCCGTGGCAACACATCAAACTTTAATGTTCTTGTTTGATGCTTTTGAGACTCTTAGCATGCTTGAAATTGCATGAAACTCGACAGACACAGGTATGCATATGGTTCAGATCAAGCCGGACAACTTTCTAATTAACTGTCATTAGCTCAGACCAAGAGGAAGTTAGATATTTTGGTTTGAATGTGGATGTTTCTGAGAATTTTCTCTCCCTCTCCCTCTGACAGAGAGAATGCACCCTGCCATTCGTGTGTGTCTGTGTCTGTGTGGGGAGGGGGGGAGGGGCTCTTTTAGTTTAAACACAAAATTATACATAGGGCCATACTGCCCTCTTGTGTCCAAAATTATATTTATATATACATTATACATATATTTGGTATGTGACTGAGGACCGAGAGCTTTTAAATACGGGACATTGATAATGGCCACGTGCAGAGCGCTCGAGGGAATTCCTATGGAAGTTCTGCTCGCTCATCGCCGTGGACGCGCACCGTTATGAATGCCCGTGCAGCCGTTAGTTTCATTTTAAAATTAGCGCCTTTTCTGGGGCCGATTGCTTGAATTGTGAGTTCAATAGCCTATTATTCTTCATGGAAACCACAACAACAAAAGAGTATAAAAGTTTGGTGTGAACGCAGCATAATGAACAAGCTGCGATCTCAAGATTGCAATGCTGGAGTGTGTGTGTGTGTGTGTGTGTGTGTGTGTGTGTGTGTGTGTGTGCGTGTGAGAGAGAGGCGCGGGCGAACTGTGTGTGTGTGTGTGTCTGTGTGGGGAGGGGCTCTTTGAGTGATAGTTATTATACAAAATTATACATAGGGCCATACTGCCCTCTTGTGTCCAAAATGCTATTTATACATATATTTGGCAAGCATGTGACTGAGGACCGAGAGCTTTTAAATACGGACGTCCACACGGACATTGATAAGGGTTGCGCTTGCAGAGCGCTTGAGGGAATTCCTATGGAAGTAGGAATGAACTAAAAAACGTTCGCTCTGTTCTGCTCGCTCGTCGCCATGGACGCGCACCATTATGAATGCCAGTGCAGCCGCATACTTTTTAGTGTCACTTTAAAATTAGTGCAATAACGGGGCCGATTGCTTGAATTGTGAGTTCAATAGTCTATTATTTTTCACGGAAAACACAACAACAAAAGAGTACAATGATAGATTCGCTTAAATAGGGGCTTTTACATAAAATAGCCTATTCCGTCATCATCTTTTCAGTCAGCTCTTCACTCTCGTGATTAATGAAATTTGACTCCTGTTGCTGATATTTGCTGCAACTTTCGTTCCGCTCACAATTTAGTAAGCAAACACGCTTCAAATGTGTTTTTATTTTATTTTTGTGTATATATATGTGTGTGTATATATATGTGTGTATATATATATATATATATATATATATATATATAGCTTATGTTTCAAATATGAGTTAATTAACAATCGTTGGAAAGAATGATACTTTTAATATCACTAAACCGTCATTAGGTGTCGCCAGGCGACCGTCTTAATGAGCGAGTCATTGATTCATTCGTTCAAACGATTCGTTCGAACGGCTGAGTCATTCATGAATGAGACAGATTATGGATTGGTCGTTGAATCTTTGAGTCAACCGATTCGTTCAAAATGCTGAATCATTCAGTAATGAGAACGCGTTGCTGTGAGATGCTCGATGGTTCTGCTGTGATCTTTGTTTAACTATTTTCGCTGCTGAAACAGAAAAAAAAGTCAATATTGCATCTAAAATGTAAGTGATTTGACGTGTGTGTGTGTGTGTGTGATTGTGTCTGTTACAGTGATTGTTTAACCCTTGTTAAAGTTTAGGCCTTGTCTTTTTGGATATATATCTTTTTATATAAAAAAAAATAGCATACAACCCATGTATTTTAAATGTATTGTTTGCTTTAAATTACATTGAGATTTGTATGTTTGGTAATTGAACCTGAATGAATTATAAATGAATGTGCTATATTTCAGATCATATATTTGTTTTCCTTAAAATTTGAACTAACACTAACTTTATTCTCATCTGAATGATAGATTATTTATTTATGTATAAAATAAAAACACATTTGATTTTTCTTTTTTAATCAATGTAGAATGTGTAACTGAAAAAATAAACAGATTAGGGCTCTGATCGAGGACAATAAATGAAAACCAATGCAATATGATGAATGTCCAAAAGATTTTTTTTGCTTTTAAACTATGTGTGTGTGTGTGTGTGTGTGTGTGTGTGTGTGTGTGTGTGTGTGTGTGTGTGTGTGTGTGTGTGTGTGTGTGTGTGTGTGTGTGTGTGTGTGTGTGTGTGTGTGTAAGAGATTTCGGTTGGGTGACAGTTGTAGTTTACAGTTTGACAAAAGCACAATGTTGTGTTTTATTGTGATTGTACACAAATATAAGTAAACACTTTGCAGTTTGAATAATGTCCTGTATGAACAAAAGGACGGGGTATGTTTTTATGTCTACATTGTTCAATCACGCCTCACACACACACACACACACACACACACACACTCACACACCAACTATTTTTCTAATCAGATCAGGCAAGTAATATTCTGTCTTGGCACACTTCATATAACTTTCAAACTTGTGTACTTATTTCATGTGTGCATTAAGTCCATGAGACCGTAGGGTGTCTCATTTTTCATTTTAGGTTTCAGAAGGTTGCTCACGCATATTTTGTGGTTGATATGTGCCCTCAATGCACACTTTTGCAGAGCCCACACCAATGCAAGCTCTACAGCACACATCTTCTCAAAGGTCAAAGCGGAGTTACGATATTGCCCGTCATGCACAGTAACCCTAAAGGCACCGGGGTGGCGGTGCCACCGGCTTGTTTATATATATATATATATATATATATATATATATATATATATATATATATACACTCACCGGCCACTTTATTAGGTACACCTGTCCAACTGCTCGTTAACACTTAATTTCTAAGCAGCCAATCACATGGCGGCAACTCAGTGCATTTAGGCATGTAGACATGGTCAAGACAATCTCCTGCAGTTCAAACCGAGCATCAGTATGGGGAAGAAAGGTGATTTGAGTGACTTTGAACGTGGCATGATTGTTGGTGCCAGAAGGGCTGGTCTGAGTATTTCAGAAACTGCTAATCTACTGGGATTTTCACGCACAACCATCTCTAGGGTTTACAGAGAATGGTCCGAAAAAGAAAAAACATCCAGTGAGCAGCAGTTCTGTGGGCGGAAATGCCTTGTTGATGCCAGAGGTCAGAGGAGAATGGCCAGACTGGTTCGAGCTGATAGAAGGGCAACAGTGACTCAAATAACCACCCGTTACAACCAAGGTGGGCAGAAGAGCATCTCTGAACGCACAGTACGTCGAACTTTGAGGCAGATGGGCTACAACAGCAGAAGACCCCACCGGGTACCACTCATCTCCACTACAAATAGGAAAAAGAGGCTACAATTTGCAAGAGCTCACCAAAATTGGACAGTTGAAGACTGGAAAAATGTTGCCTGGTCTGATGAGTCTCGATTTCTGTTGAGACATTCAGATGGTAGAGTCAGAATTTGGCATAAACAGAATGAGAACATGGATCCATCATGCCTTGTTACCACTGAGCAGGCTGGTGGTGGTGGTGTAATGGTGTGGGGGATGTTTTCTTGGCACACTTTAGGCCCCTTAGTGCCAATTGGGCATCGTTTAAATGCCACGGCCTACCTGAGCATTGTTTCTGACCATGTCCATCCCTTTATGGCCACCATGTACCCATCCTCTGATGGCTACTTCCAGCAGGATAATGCACCATGGCACAAAGCTCGAATCATTTCAAATTGGTTTTCTTGAACATGACAATGAGTTCACTGTACTAAAATGGCCTCCACAGTCACCAGATCTCAATCCAATAGAGCATCTTTGGGATGTGGTGGAACGGGAGATTCGCATCATGGATGTGCAGCCGACAAATCTGCGGCAACTGTGTGATGCCATCATGTCAATATGGACCAAACTCCCTGAGGAATGCTTCCAGCACCTTGTTGAATCTATGCCACGAAGAATTGAGGCAGTTCTGAAGGCAAAAGGGGGTCCAACCCGTTACTAGCATGGGGTACCTAATAAAGTGGCCGGTGAGTGTATATATATATATATATATATAAATATAGCTGCGAGCAGCGATGAAGGGCCAAAGCCGGCGGCACCGCCACTCCGGTGCCTTTAGGTAACTAAAGGCACCGGGGTTGCGGTGCCACCGGCTTGGGCCCGTAATCGCTGCTCGCAGCTATATTTTTTATTTGTTTTCTCCTGATTTCATGCTGCAATGGGACCTGGATGCTTCATCCATCATTAGTGAAACTATATAGATCAATTTTCCCACATGAGCCATCATACAACATAATGAGCCTTCCATTATACCTGCAACTGCACTTGCACCGGTCACGTAATACATGCTCTCTACATTTGGCTAACAATGCAAATATTACAGATAAGCTGTCATTATCATTGTCAGAAAACAAATCATGGTACATCTGCAGGGGCTCTAACCCCTTTTAGTGTTGGTTATTATTTTCATAGACCTCCGCCATTAGCTGAAATTGAAAAGCTCACCTTGGTTTAGTTTCATTACATTATTTGCTCCACACTCTTCTCGTGGAGCTTTTGAATTAGGCTATTTCACATACAATCACACATGCTATTTTAGGAATGTTCAACTATGCTTTAAATTCTAAATATTTTTTCTGCATACCATGAGTTTGAATTATGGACATTCACATGGTATGCTACACATTGTGCTGTGTACTTTTATATACTGTGTACTATCCTTATATAACAGACAGTGTAAGACTGGAAAACTGGAAGAACTGGTTGAGGAACGACCACTCCTCGAGAAGACAAAGGACCTTGTTGGAAATTACCATTTGAACTCACCATTTGAGACAAAAGTCTCACCTAACCTACATTTCTTCCCCTCATCCCCCACTCGTTCTATCACCAAAACTCACACAAGAAAATATATGGTTTAATATGAATGATTATCATTGAGTATTATACATGTTCAGCAGGGGCGTCACTAGGCCCTTTTTAGGGGGGCTTCAGCCCCTAAACTTCTGCCTAGCCCCCCTAAAAATGTGAGATTAATGTAGGCTACACAAATTCGTGTTCGCTTCAGTCTTGTTATAATCAGATTCAGCGCGTTCTTCATCTTCAATCCGCAGCGGCGCCGAGCAGAGAGCACGTCAGAAACAGAGGACAGGGTGTGTGTGTGTGTGTGTGTGTGTGTGTGTGTGTGTGTGTGTGTGTGTGTGTGTGTGTGTGTGTGTGTGTGTGTGTGTGTGTGTGTGTGTGTTCATCTGAGCCTCATTGGTCTGTCACTGCTCGTCAATGTCAGAATATTTGAGATGACCAATCAAATCAAAGTAGGCAGGCTTTATGTTCACAGACGCTGCTGAGCGCGAATTTTAACAGTGCGACTCGACGCGTACGGTCAAGTGCGAGATAAGATGTAAGTAGCTAAACTTTTCAACTTAACATTTAATATTTTACTTTTTTTAGGTCATAAATGTTAAACGAATGACAAAAAATAATTAGGCAAACTAATATAGTTTTGTCTAATTTCGCCATTTTGAACTGAAAATAGGCCTATGTACGTGACTCATGTAATGTAATAATTAGTACAAGAAACATTAACAAAGCCGTTTTCATCATGTTAGGCACAAGATTAATAATGAATGTGTACATATTGAGAATATAATACAAATTGTAGCTTTTAGTAAATTAAAAAAGCTCAGCTTTAGGAGGTTTTTTTTTTTTGGTCTTCAAACGTCTTGAAATGCACATATCAGAGAAATAAAAAACCAACCTCAAATTTAGGACCTCTGTGATTATAAAGCCCTGTCTACGGCCCTGTATTAGGCATAAGATCAATAATAAATGTGTAGCCTACATATTGTGAATGCATTTAACAAACTTAATTACCTTTAGTAGCTTTCAGTAAATAAACGCGTCTGAGAAAATGATTCATAGGCAAAATCAAAATCATTAGTTGACCCTATGTTTACTTTCTTCACTGACAGACAAAAATGAAAAGCCTATATCAGTCAAAGCTCAGCTTTAGGAGGGGAAGAGACAGGGCAAGATAAAAACAAAGAGAAAAAGGGTGTGATGCTGATGAGGAGAGAAAAATAATCAGCTGCCCACTATCCAAGTTTTTTGGCCTTCAGAACATCTTAAAATGCACATATGTAGATCAGAGAAATCAAAAATTTTGCCGTGCCTTTGCATCGTAATTAAAATGGTTAATAGGGATCTTTAGATCCTAAACTAAAGTGTTACCTTTTTTTATATTAAAAAAAAAATCATATTGGGGGCTTAGCCCCCCTAAAATGAAAATCCTAGTGCCCCTGATGTTCAGTATCATTTGAAATGTCTCAGGGTGACTGGTACAAATGTCTCATTTCCAAATAAGTAAAACAAAAGGTAATAATAATAATAATAATTCATTACATTTATATAGCGCTTTTCTTGGCACTCAAAGCGCTTTACATAGAAGGGGGAATCTCCTCAACCACCACCAATGTGCAGCAATGCACCTGGATGATGCGACGGCAGCCATATTGCGCCAGAACGCCCACCACACACCAGCTTACTGGTGGAGAGGAGACAGAGTGATTAAGCCAATTGGTATATGGGGATGATTAGGAGGCCATGATGGACAGAGGCCACTGGGCAAATTTGGCCAGGATGCCGGATTTTTAACGACCACAGAGAGTCAGGACCTCGGTTTAACGTCTCATCCGAAGGACGGTGCTCTTTGACAGTATAGTGTCCCCATCACTATACTGGGGCGTTAGGACCCACACAGACCACAGGGTGAGCGCCCCCTGCTGGCCTCACTAACACCTCTTCCAGCAGCAACCTGGTTTTCTCAATAGGTCTCCCATCCAGGTACTAACCAGGCTCAGCCCTGCTTAGCTTCAGTGGGCGACCAGTCTTGGGCTACAGGGTGATATGGCTGCTGGCAAAAGATAATAAGGTTTTTAAGAGTTTAGAGATAACATACACACAAAGGAGGGTGGGATGGTTAAACCCTCCTGTTCTCAAAAGGTGTAACCTCTGAATGCAAATTACCTTTGTTAGCATCCATGTGAAAGAAGTTTCTGACTATATAAAGAAATGCAGCAAAGGGTTCGGGCCTTCTGTACCTCAGATGAGCCCGTGAGGCCGAGAGCGGCTCTTTATTCTAGAGCATTTGATGTTATTGTAGTGATTATATTTGAACTGATTTTGAAATTGGCATGATACATTTACCTGACATAATAAATTGTTACATTTGATTCTAATTGACTTTGACATTATTTTCATTAAAGTTAAAAAATATAGTCAAACATTCGCTCACATTTAATGATGCACAGAAAACCTTTTCATTTATGGAGTCAGATGAAATAACGAGAAAATACATATGAGAAAATGTATTTCAATCAATCAAACTACTTTGCCACACGGAAAGACAGTAACAGTAGAGGGAAGACCCAGTAGAGACCTTCCCCGCTGATCGGATCCCTCCATTGGGCCGATTTAGCCGGGCCTTACAGCAGGATGCATTTTAGTTGCATTTTTTTTTTTGATCTGTGAAAAGCTATAGATAAAAATAGGAATAAACTGTGAAAAGTGTCTTCTAATTCACCGGACCATACAAATCTGCTAGAACAATCCCAAGCTATGAGACGTGTCATTTCTGTGCCACATAGCATCACCAAACCCAACTGCAAAAATAATGAGTTTTCAAACAGGTTCCTCCAACATCCACCTCGTCTGTGATTCGCCGAGCAACAGATTGTCCTGCCCAGAGGTCGCCTTACCGAAATGTTTCTGATTTTATTTTAGCAGTGACAGAAAAATCTGCCGTCCGTCATTTTGACGCATTACACTGAGAGTGATTGTACCTTGTAAGTGTAATTCTCACCCGTCCACTTGGCAGCAGGTGCGCTCTGGCTGTCTATCAAGTTAGTGGTCAACGAATGGCTTATCTGAGTTACCTGACATTGTTTACAAGCTGATTTATTGACGTCTTTCTGCAGTTGAAACACTGATTGAGCGATTACATGAGAGACATGATACGGATTTTTGTAAATTGGACTGTATCTTTCTACAATATATTCTTTCATGTTTATTTCGTTCTGTAAAGAGGAGGGGATGATCGCATTCACTCGCGCTCCACTTTCGCTTGAACTCAGGCCCTACAGTGATCTCTCATTGATCATCTCTCAGTGATCGACACATTAAAGAGCGCCAAAACGGTATTTATGTTTAAATTTTGTGATAAAATGAACAGAATTCAAAAGTAAACTTCAAAACTCAAAATTCAAATCTTATATCAAAAGTAAAAAGCACAAAGCTTATTGCAATTTATTGGACAAACATTCATGATGAATCCTGAAAAGTTCAACTTTCTCTTTATAAATAAATGCATAATCTAGCCAATATGGTTGTCCTGTAAGTTTGTGCAAAAAAGTTCAAATGTGAACAAAAACAGAGCCTAATAAATGGCTAGTATCACTAAAATATGAATATGACAGGTAATAATAGATTATCATGTCATTTTTACAACCCTGTCTCTGAAGTCCTGCCCCAAGACCCAAGCCATTGGTTGAGTTAATGTTGATGCTCAGAACAAACAGCAATGTATGACAGCCTCACAGAACCAGAGTTTCTTTTCAGAGAAACCAACCAACAGATCGTTTACTTATAGTGTCCTCTGCATAGCAAACTGGGAGAAGAAAAAATATTTTAACAACAAAATCTCTTCTCATTCTGACAAACCAGATTTTGTCATTCCTCTGCACATCTCATTATGCAGGAGATGCATAATAAGTGGACTCTGCGTTTGTTAACCATTGCTCATGGTTTAATTGTCTCTATACTGTGACAAACTGCAGCTGTCAAATCCTGATGGCTGAACAGATCTCAACAATACGCTATTGAAGCACTGTGTTCAACACTGTCTCCTCCATCCCTCAAATCTCAGTGTTTTCATGGTCATGTCTTTATATTTCCATATTGTGTTATATTTTGAGACTTCCCATTTCATCTATAACTCTTATGTTGCATTTATGGAAAAATATTTATTTATTTAATATATTTTTTAGTCAGCAGTGTATGTATCAATGAATTAATTGAAGCATTTATGTAGCACTCTCATATGCACTACTGTACACCCAAAGCGCTTTACAATCATATCAGGAGATCTCTCCTCATCCAGCACTAGTGTGCAGCATCCACTGGGATAGAAACACACCTATTACTCATTAAGAGAATAGCGACGCCCCTTTTAGACTAGCGCCGGGCGCACCGACCATTTTCCCCGTCTTTAAACTAGCAAAAGTGGATTCGGACGCCCTAAGTGCACTTGCGCTTTAGACCATGCATTTAGATCAGTGGTCTCAAACTCGCGGCGGGGTGATATTTTGTGGCCCCCCACTTGACATTAAAGTTTTTATGTTAGTGCGGCCCGTCATTGTGTGTGCCGCGGTTTTCTTTTCTTTTTTTATCCCTTATGGGCTACCATAGATAGTCTCGTGACAGCTTACGGTGGGTTTGTTGTCAATAGTTGTCATAGACAACCGCGAAGTACAAACATACTGCGCCTGGAAAAACTGAGCGCATCGCTTCAATTACAAGAGCGCTTGCCGCGCGAATACATTTAAAATAACGAACTTGATCGCGCAAAATATGTGAGCGCGATATGTGTACCACCAATCAGGCCGAGCTACTGGTAGCTCGCGAGCGACGTGTTGGAGAGAGACCGCTGCTCTAAAACAATGTGAGAATAATCATTTTGAGCTTGTAATATGTGTCCAACAGGTTGATAAGAAGGTTTGCTTTGATTTGTGCAGTCAGTAATTTTAGACACTATACATGTGTAAAAAGAATTCAATAAGACGGGCAGACATGATGACTGCAAATATTTGTATTTCAAAAGCAATAATTGTTTTGCTAAGTATAATAAAAGGAAATGTGCCTTTCAAAAAAACATTCAATATCATTAATGTGTTGTATAAAAAAAATAAAAAGGACATGAGCAAATATAAGTATCACAAAGATGTGTTATAAGGAAAAGACAAAGAAAGTTTGTAAAATGAACTTTAACTGTCAGAAGGACAGCTCATGAAGAACCAATCATGTACAGAAAGGAATGTTGAAATTCAGAGGAACAGTTCAGAAGAAACGTTAATAATAAAGATTGAGAAGATTGGATCAGTTGTGCTCCTTTTGTGGAATACCCAGCCTGACCCAGACTCCACCTCCAGCGGCCCCCAGTTAAGTTGAGTTTGAGACCCCTGGTTTAGATCCTTAAAATAGGGCCCTAAAAGTGGAACTTGAGGCTCACTCAGTGAAACCATTCACTCAAGTCTGCAAAACACTTACACATAAATGGATCACTTAGAAATCAAAACTCAGTGTTTTAACAAAGAAAGAAATTATTTGTACCCCCTTGAATTTCTGTTTATAGTGTAAATACATATACATATTTGTATATATATTTACATACAGTGGGAAGAACAAGTATTTGATACACTGCCAATTTTGCAGGTTTTCCCACTTACAAAGCATGTAGAAGTCTGTCATTTTTTATCATAGATACTCTTCAACTGTGAGTGACGGAATCTAAAACAAAAATCCAGAAAATCACAATGTATGATTTTTAAGTAATTCATTTGCATTTTATTTTGCAATATAGAAATCTGGAATTGCAGTTATACGCGGAATGATCAACTTTACGTGGGTTGTGCCTCGGCACGCACAGCGCGGATGAATCCGGTGTTTGAGGAGAGTGTGCAGCTGTCAGTCACCGTGCCAGTGTGGATACTGGCATTCAGAAACACAGATTATTCTTTTTGGGAGTATGACCAACATAAACATTTTCACCCTAAAATGTCATCTGAACAAGTAACATCCACTTTTGTTCTTCTGACCGACTAACTGAAAAAAAGCATTGCAGTAAATCGCATGTTTAAATCTAACGATCGTTTATCATATCACGTCAAAACCGTGCAAATTATACTTTGTTCTCAAATTGTTAATGTTAACAACATCAGCATTGCGTGACTACATCTAAAGCCCTTCAGATATTTATCCTTGTCTCCGTATGGGCCGGTTGCAGTCTCTTTTTCCAAACTCTCAGTCCAAAGTCTTTTGCATTTTACAGCGGGTGAGTCTCTAGTTGTCACTGGTGATTGTCATTTGAACCTTTCTGGATCCGCCATCAAATTGATAAGTTTAATTATATCAAGTGCTGTGAGAAAAGGCTATAAATCTCCACCTCCAACATCCTCACACGCATAGCCTACTAGCCGAGACTCTTCTTTATGTGTTCAGATGTGCGTGTGTACAGATGTGTGTGTACAGATGTGACGTAATGACGCAAAGACATGCTCGAATCTCCCGCGGAAATCCACCAGTACCACTGGAATTAAAAGCATTACCAGAAGCTTACCGTTTTGAATCGAGCTACGGCAAGCAGGGAGTGTTGAACACTGGCTGGTTATGTAGTTGCTAAAAGTTACAGACTGGAGCTTTAATCAACTGAAAGTATAATTTTGGCTAGCATTAATTTTGTAAAAATGACGTGTAACAGCAGTTTGGTTTAATATAAGAGAATAGTACAGTCATGTTGGTCCTCAGAGCCATATGCTCTAACACCATGTGCACTTCCTATGGGAAGGGAAGCAAAGCATGCTGGGAAAAATTAAAGCAGTAGGGTTCATAAGACCTGATGACTGAAGAGCGAAACTTAATGAATATCAGTGATCCTCCAAAAATGTTTTTATATTTATTTATTTGTTACATTTATTTTTGCCAGCTATAAATAGTGTGCATTTATTTTAAGGAAATGCCATTGGGTTTGATATTTTCATATTTTCATTAACATTTTTATAATTTTAACTATGGCTGATGTCTAAATAGTTTTTAGAGCCACTATGCGTGCCTTTGAAATGCTTGAATTATATCTGGTATTCACAGACCTAATGGAAACTGCTGGATATAGCCAGCAGCCAGGGCCGGCGCTAGCCATTTGGGTGCCCTAAGCACAAATGCTTGGTGGTGCCCCCCACCCCACTCACCCCCTCACCCACCCAAGGAATAACAACCATTCAGAATTTCTTAGTCTGATGAAGCACAATATAATAATTCTGTACATAATTTGTAGGGAGGGGAAAAGATTAATCGCGATTAATCGCATCCAAAATAAAAGTTTGTGTCTACATGAATGATATATGTGTGTGTACTGTGTATAATTATTTTGTATATACACTACCGTTCAAAAGTTTGGGGTCGGTACGATTTTAAATACTTTTAAAAGAATTCTCTTCTGCTAACCATGGCTGCGCTTATTTGATTAAAAATACAACAAAAATCAGTTATAGTATTAAATATTATTCCAGTGTAAATCAGCTGTTTTCTGTGTGAATATATAGTAAAGTGTAATTTATTCCTGTGATCAAAGCTGAATTTTCAGCATCACCAGTGTCAGTGTCTTCAGTGTCAAATGATCCTTCACAAATCAGTATAATATGAGGATTTGATGCTCAAGAAACATTTATTATTATTATCAAATGTTGAAACAGTTGTTGGTCTGTCAATTGTACAGTTTTTTTTTGTGTTTTTTAGGATTCTTTGATGAATAGGAAGTTCAAAAGACTTTTGTAACATTATAAATGTCTTTACTGTCACTTTCAATCAAATTAACTATTCCTTGATAAATAAAAGTATTGATTTCTTTCCTCCAAAAAATAAAAATAAAATTCTCACTGACCCCAAACTTTTGAACGGTAGTGTATATAAATACACATTTGCATGTATGTATTTAAGAAATATTTGTTATTTATATATAAAATATTTAAATTTATATATAATATAAATTATATATAAATATATACAGTATATTCATGCAAATATTTCTTAAATATATACGTGCATATGTGTGTGTATTTATATATACAAAATAATTATACACAGTACACACACATATATCATGTAGACACAAACTTTTATTTTGGATGCGATTAATCTTTTCCCAGCCCTAATAATTGGACAACTCTGTGAATATGAAAATATACAAACACTGATTGTGGTTTTTTTTTTTTCTAATTGCAGTTTCACCAACAGATGTCGCCCTTGGGCCTTGGCCTCTTGAAAATGAACGCATTATCCGCATAAAACAACAACGAAAAAACGTATCTAAGCGGTCTTCCTTTTCTTCTCAAACAAACTAACTGCATCTTAAACAGCCCAAGTTTAAAAAATTTCCGGGGGAGAAAGCCCCGGACCCCCGTTAAAATAAAAGATTCAACATGCAGGGCTAAAAAAGCCCCGGATCATTTGCACTACTAGCGACGCCCCCTGGACATGCATACACGACGCAAAGGCGCCCGCGCTACAAAACTAACATTTTTATTTAAAACATTGTCTTACCTGCAAAGCGACGCGCGAGTATCATCCCGCTGTCTATTCTTTTTCCTTTTTTCGCCCCCGACTCTTGGTGCCTTTCCGAGGCCATGTCTGAGGTCGGTGTCTGCCAAATTTGACATTGATTGAGGCATAATCGAACAGACCACTGGGAGGTGGGGAAGGGGGGGCACCAGAGGGAGACGAAAAATGAGATTCACCTTTTTCTCGACTAATTTGGTCTAGGCCTATATTACTTTTGTATTGCTTTTGTATATTAACATGCTTTAGACATATTTTATTTGTTATTTATACTAGTAGCCTATTGTGATGATTTTTCACGACCCAGATTTTTTGGTGCCCCCCCAAGCACTTGGTGCCCTACGCGCAGCGCGTGATGTGCGTGTGCGGAGCGCCGGCCCTGCCAGCAGCCATATCACCCTGTAGCCCAAGACTGGTTGCCCACTCATATGACTTGACTCGAGTCAGACTCGAGTCGCAATTTTCTGGACTTGAGACTTACTTGACTAGATCTCTGAAAAGACTCGACTTGACTTTAGACTTGATCCTTGTGACTTTAGACTTGACTCGGACTTGTGCCTATTTACTTGAAATGACTTGTGCAAAAAAAAAATCTCAATTATTGTGATTTTTTGTATACGCCATAAGAGGGAGCGCGGGCGGTAATGCACTCTGTGTGTGCGCGTTGAGGGAGAATAAAGCGTTGAGCGATGTAGCCAATCACAGACGTATGTGTTGTTTTCTTCAGTTTTCTTGAACGCAATGGCCAATCAGAAGCATTTACGATAGACTTCCCTCACCGCTCTAAACAGACTTTTTGTTCAGTGCTGAATTCTGTATGCTGGCAAATCCTCTAATTATAACAAACAAAGTGTATATATTATGAAACGTCATTGATAATAACAGATGTGATCGCGATGAACTGTCAGCTTTTTAGGAATTATTAAGGGAGCGCACAGTCATGCCAAACCATGCACGCAGGAGCTGCTTGCTTTTATGTTATAACAATGGTTTGTGTGTTAATGCTTTAATAACAAATAATTTATCAGGAGCATTTATCCTGATGTTTATGGTGGCGACACGTAGGCTAAATTGAAAGTATTTGGATGTACAGAAAAAAGTCTATTTGCGGACGGGAACGGGACGAAACATAAATGTTGCGGGCGGGAGAAAGTAATATAGAAAGTAGTTAAGAACGTCAGTTACAACGACCCACGTATTAAAAAATACCCGGGTTTATATCATTTAAATGTTTAAATTTGTTTTCTTAAAATTTCCATATAATATTTTGTGTTATGGGATCAAATCACCTGGATATTTAGAGTAAGAGCATACAAACTTTGGCAAACAGTACTAATTTAGAATGCAAAATGTTTTTTTTTTTTTTTTTTTTTTTTTACAAGATGGGAAAAGTTTTATTAATTCTTGTTTACTTGTGTTCATTTAATTTATTTTTATATTAGAGCATTTAAAGTGCTTCTTAATGATATGATATTATATTTTAAGTTAATTTATTTATTTTTGTAACCCATTAACCCTCTGTGTCTAAATAAAGTAATAAAAGTCCCAGAGTTAAAAAATGTGTAAAACTAGCCTGTGTGCGACTTGGTATGACTTGATGACTAAGTTGCGACTTGACTTGACTTGACTTGACTTGACAAAGAGGATGACTTGACTTGACTTTCACTTGCAATGTTAAGACTTGGACTTGACTTGAGACTTGGATTTAGTGACTTACTCCCCCCTCTGCTAAGAAACATACACACCTGCAGATGAATCGATGAAATGCATGGATGGTGCTTTAAATCTGGGAATTTGTTGTTAGTTTTTGCAATCTATGTGACTCTTAATGGAATCCTTTATAAGCATTTATAAGCCTGTGGTCTACATCTAGAACAATCCTGTTTAGTTCACTGCATTTCATGATATTACACTTCTGTTTTTATCTTCTCTTCTTTCCTGAAACATGATTTGCCTGTTTTTATGAATACAGATTATTCTGTCAGCCTCTATGTGTCACAGTCATCGTCTGCACGATCCTGTCTTCGTCTTCACTACACTTCCCAGTATCCCTCGTGTCTTCACACCTGAACTCACTCCCTCATTACACACCTGTTCATCGTCATAATCATCCGTGTCACCTGTCCTCACCTCGTTAGTGTTCATTGGTATCTGTATTTAGTTTCCCTCTGTTCAGTCAGTCCTTGTCGGTTCTACTTTGTTCATAGTGTGTTAATGTGAATGTTACCTTGGTGTGTGTACCCTCTGCCTGCCTGTACCTGTTTGTTGTTTTGTGGTATTAGTAAATGTTTGAATTGGAGCCTTCTTGACTCAGCCTCTCCTTCAACCTACACCACATCCGTAACACTATGAGTCCTTCTGGATTAAATTACACACTTAAAGGTGGGGTAAGCGGTATTTAAAAAACGCTAGAAGTTATTCGGACCGACACGCGAACAACAACAAACGTGTGTAGCCAATCAGCATCAGGGGGCGTGTGACGGTGGAGGTTAACCCGAACCCGAACCCTAATGAGCAAGAGGGAGATCTGAAGAAAGCCTGCAGAAATAGAGATGAGACACAATACAAAAAAGAAAAACTTGAAGGGTTATGCTCAGTAAAGAGCTTTAGGACCTGTGTTAATACTGTGCTGTTGGCAACTAACAATAAACTCTTGTTTGTAATTACTTTTGTGTAAGCATTATTTTGTTGCACTTCTGCTATGATAAACAGACATCCACTGTTGGATTGCATGCATAACGAAGCCTAGTTAGTGGAGTCGCCTGGCGACTGTTAGTGAATGCGGTGTTTAGCGTCATGCTAGTGCACTCGCCTCCGGGGATCGGGGTTTGACACCGACTCGGAGCGGGACGGTTAGGATTGGAGTGTGAGTTTTGCCGGCGGAGCAATGAAGAGAGGGGTGTGTTTGTTCGGGTTGATTTCAAATATTAACATTGTCCAACAGCGTTTTTGAAATACCGCTTACCCCACCTTTAACACATTTACCCCCGGTTTCACAGACGAGACTTAAGTCTAGTCCCAGACTAAAATGCATGTTTGAGCTGTTTTAACTGAAAGCTTATTTTAAAATATGTCACTGCCATTGTTTTGTCTCAAATAATGTTTGTTTTTTCTATGGGACGTTTATAAAAACTACTTAAATGTCTTAATTTAACTAAGGGCTAATCCTGGCTTAATTTTCAGGTCCTGTCTCTGAAACCAGATTTATAGCTAATTAAGTTTAAAGTCAAGGAAGAAGGCCTGCTATTCATCTGAATTAAACGGCTTGTTTGGTCTTACAGAAATGCTGCAGAATACAGGCAAGTAAATAGAGTAAATATGCCAAGTGTATGCTCTATAATGGCGGCTCATTTATGCTAATGTTATTTGAAGTAGTGTTCAATCCTTTCATCTCTATTGAGGGAACACTATATGGGTCTGACCATGTATCAGAAACACAAATTAGAATATTACATAAAACGTCAACATGTTTTAAAACCAGCTGCATGTGACGATGAACGAATGACAATTTATATTTGTTATGCTATCTGTATATTGACATATATTGAGGATGATATTTATGATATTCACTATACATCAGTGGTTCTCAAACTTTTTCGGTCATTCCCCACTTTGGACAAGGGGGAATTTTCAAGCCCCACTGCCCCCATCGCCCCGACACAATGCTAATGAAATACGTAACAAGCTTAAAATGTTCCAATTTATTGAAGTAACAAGTAGTATCAGTATAGTAACAAGTTGTATCTAAATACAAACTATCTACATCAAATAACAGCAAGTTCAAAAATAAAGAAAATGAAGTGCATCTGTGTCATAACTTGCATGAAATTCAAAAATAGAGAAAATAAAAGTGCCTCAAAAATAGAAAAGAAATAAAAGTGCCACTTTGCAATCTGTTAAAAAAAGAAAAGAAGAGAAATCCATTTGGCAAGACAGGTCTATTTATCCCTGCATTAGTGACTGCAATGAGCCTGTTTTGCATTGCACAATTTCTCAAAGCAGGGTTGCAGGCTTGATACTGCCACTCTCAAATCATGTTCAATGTTCAGAGAAATTTCATGTCTTGTCGTAAGCCACAACATAATGACGTCACATATTTTCCAACCCAGCCCTCAGCCCCCACTTACGCATGAAACAGCTTCCAGCGCGCCTGGCTACCCATCGGCGCGAAACATAGGCTACATATCTATGGGCGCAAAAGTTTGTTCCGCTACAATTAATATGCCGACGTCACGTCAATCATTATTTTGGAGGTGGGGAATTCCTGTTACTTGTTGTCGCCCCGGGGGTGATCGGTCTAATAAGCGCCAAGACACAGCTATAAGGACGGTTTGCTCTCACACGCGCTGCATTAATAGTCACACACACACACACACACACACGCGCGCGCGCGCGCAGTCACTCTCTACTCTAGTGCGCGGTCTTGCTCCAGATTCCGGGAGATTGGATCTCATTTGCGGGCGTCAAGGAGCCGCTATCAATATGCGGGAGACTCCCGGAACTTCCGGGACATTTGGGATGTCTGGATAAAGATATAAAGGCATAAAAAGGAAAATTTCCTCCCGTTTGGCGCGCCCCACCTGTCACGTCTCTATTCCCCACCAGTGGGGCGCGCCCCACACTTTGAGAACCGCTGCTATACATGATCACACTAGACTTTCAACCACACATTTTTCAAAAACAAGCTAACAAAACTTGCAAACTAGCGTTAGTGAAGCGGCCAGGATAATCGTTCTGCCTCCACCTAAGCTCCGCCCACAAAAAAACGTCACAATGTTTACTAACTGAAGAGGGGTCTATAAACAAAGGAAAACGTCTCAGGTTACGACTGTAACCATAGTTTCCTTAGATAGGGAACGAGGCAATGCGTCGATGACGCTTTGGGAACGCCTCCAGCGTGAATGCGTCTGAAGCATCTATGTCAACTAGTCCAATGGAAAGGGGCCAAACCCAGAGTTCCAAACCCACAGGGGCCAAACCCCCTCAGTGGCCAAACCCACAGTTTCTAAATCAGGGATATTGCGCCCCCTGTCTGAGACGGAAGGTCTCTCCTGATCGGGATCTCCAAGGGAGGGCCGTCGAGGAGAAGAATTAGGTCGGCAAACCAAATTCAGCTCGGCCAGCGTGGTGCTACTAGCCGTAGGCTTATTCCATCCTGGCGGATTATCTCCAGAACTCCTGAGAGCAGAGCAACAGGGGAAATTGGATACAGATGCAGCCTCAGCCATGTCTGCACCATAGCATCCAAACCTCCCATATTTGCTCCACCGCCTGAGGTGGAGTCTCCAGTCCCCTGGCCTCAGCCCCCTGGCCTCAGCCCCTGCCTCGACAGGGTGTCTGCTCCCATATTCTGGCCCCCTGGAATATACACTGGCCTCAGAGAGTGTATTTTCTGTGTGTTTGCGTGTTGTTCACCAGCGTGTTGTCTGTCCAGAGCAACACATGACGGCCCCTCAGGTCTAGGAGGAGATGTCTCAACGCATTGAAGACGACCATCATCTCTAGGCAATTCATGTGTCAAGAGAGATGATGACTCCTTCACAAGCCCTGAGCTGAGCGGCCTTCCAACACCGCTCCCCAGCCGGTGAGGGCAGCATCTGTCGAGATAGCAACTCGATGGCAAAGAGCTCCCTCTTGTGAGAAAGCACACTCTTCTTGGTATTGAGCCTCAACCCCAACCTTTGCATATGAGCGAGGACGACATCTCGATGCCGAACCGCTAACTGTTCTGATTCCGCTAGAATCAGCCAGTCGTCTATGCAATTCAGAATGCGTATGCACTGCAGCCTGAGCGGGGCCAGAGCTGCATCTACGCACTTCGTGAATGTGTGGGATGATAGAGCTAGACCGAAAGGAAGTGCCTGATACTGGTGTTCTTTGCCCCTGAAAGAAAACCTCAGCAACCTCCTGTGCTGAGGGAGGATGGAGATATGGAAGTATGCGTCTTTCAGATCTATAGTGACAAACCAGTCCTCGGATCTGGTTTGAGTCACGATCTGTTTGAGTGTCAGCAACATGGACTGGAGTACCAGCAGAACAGATTTCTCAGATTTAGAAAATGACGCAGCTCTCCATCCTTTTTTGGAAAAATTAGATAACAGCTGTAAAGATCCGACGCAATGTCGGGTGAGTACACCTGCTCTATAGCTTTCTTTGCTAAACATTTAAAAGGAACTAGAACAACATGTTTAGGTAGCAACGTTTAAAAAAAAACTTCATGTCATTTTAATAATTTCGGAAAGAAAAAGTAGGCTAGCTGAGACTGATCTTTGATGCTCATACTAATGCTCGTATGCCTATGGACACAGAAGGATTGCATTGGCATTTGATTGAAATGTAACGTCTATGCAAAATAATCCTATCATATAGTTAAGGCCATTCCCGTTTATGTGATTGTGTATTGTCAACGATAAGCATAAAAAAAATCTGCATTTCCATTTTATAGTGTGGATCGTTCATTGCGACATTTAAACTGATTCTCATGTTTAGGAATCTGTTATCTGCTTGACAAAATCATTTATGCTACTGCCCTGACACACTTTTAACGCTACTGCCCTGACACGCTTTTAAAGCTACTGCCCTGACACGCTTTTAAAGCTACTGCCCTGACATGCTTTTAAAGCTACTGCCTTGACACGCTTTTAAAGCTACTGCCCTGACACTCTTTTAAAGCTACTGCCCTGACACTCTTTTAAAGCTACTGTCCTGACACTCTTTTAAAGCCACTGCCCTGACACGCTTTTAAAGCCACTGCCCTACCACTCTTTTAAAGCTACTGCCCTGACACTCTTTTAAACCCACTGCCCTGACACTCTTTTAAAGCCACTGCCCTGACACGCTTTTAAAGCTACTGCCCTGACACTCTTTTAAAGCCACTGCCCTGACACTCTTTTAAAGCCACTGCCCTGACACGCTTTTAAAGCTACTGCCCTGACACTCTTTAAAAGCCACTGCCCTGACACTCTTTTAAAGCCACTGCCCTGACACGCTTTTAAAGCCACTGCCCTGACACTCTTTTAAAGCTACTGCCCTGACACTCTTTTAAAGCCACTGCCCTGACACTCTTTTAAAGCCACTGCCCTGACACGCTTTTAAAGCTACTGCCCTGACACTCTTTTAAAGCCACTGCCCTGACACGCTTTTAAACCCACTGCCCTGACACTCTTTTAAAGCCACTGCCCTGACACTCTTTTAAAGCTACTGTCCTGACACTCTTTTAAAGCCACTGCCCTGACACTCTTTTAAAGCTACTGCCCTGACACTCTTTTAAAGCTACTGCCCTGACACTCTTTTAAAGCCACTGCCCTACCACTCTTTTAAAGCCACTGCCCTGACACTCTTTTAAAGCCACTGCCCTGACACTCTTTTAAAGCCACTGCCCTACCACTCTTTTAAAGCTACTGCCCTGACACGCTTTTAAAGCTACTGCCCTGACACTCTTTTAAAGCTACTGCCCTGACACGCTTTTAAAGCTACTGCCCTGACACTCTTTTAAAGCCACTGCCCTGACACGCTTTTAAAGCTACTGCCCTGACACTCTTTTAAAGCCACTGCCCTGACACTCTTTTAAAGCTACTGCCCTGACACTCTTTTAAAGCCACTGCCCTGACACGCTTTTAAAGCTACTGTCCTGACACTCTTTAAAAGCTACTGCCCTCCCTGACACTCTTTTAAAGCCACTGCCCTGACACTCTTTTAAAGCTACTGTCCTGACACTCTTTTAAAGCCACTGCCCTGACACTCTTTTAAAGCTACTGTCCTGACACTCTTTTAAAGCCACTGCCCTGACACTCTTTTAAAGCTACTGTCCTGACACGCTTTTAAAGCCACTGCCCTGACACTCTTTTAAAGCTACTGTCCTGACACTCTTTTAAAGCTACTGCCCTGACACTCTTTTAAAGCTACTGCCCTGACACTCTTTTAAAGCTACTGCCCTGACACTCTTTTAAAGCCACTGCCCTACCACTCTTTTAAAGCTACTGCCCTGACACGCTTTTAAAGCCACTGTCCTGACACGCTTTTAAAGCTACTGCCCTGACACGCTTTTAAAGCTACTGTCGTCCATTTTTTTGTCCTTCAAACACCGTAAAAAGCACATGTCGAGATCAGGAAAATCGAAATGTTCGGCCCTGATGGGACCATCCTCAAAACATCCTCACATCTCAACCCTTTAACCGTTGTTACGTCCCTGATATGTCTGGGGGTAAGGGACGAACAAAATAAATAATTGTTCCAGGTGGAAAACCAAGGATGACCCAAAACATGTGTCAGATTCATGTGTTTATTCCAAACAAAATAAATAACCTCCTATCAAAAGTATACGAGAGGTGTCATTAACATGGCATTCAAAATGAAAAGTATGCAACACCACAAACAGTCTCCACGGCTCTCCACTGCGTTAAAGCACACTCGGGAAAAAGTGCACCGTCTGCTGCTCACCACGCCGCCTTCCAGCTGCTTCCCCAAAGTAACCAGACGCACAGTGTGACGCGAAATGAAGACCAAGCACTCGGCAGATCACGTCCCGCCGTTGCCCACACCATAAACTCACACAGTAGTTCACGCTGCAGTTTACAGTTTCTCACACAGTTTCTCACACAGTAGTTTACACCGGAGGGATGCGGGCCACCAAGGGAAAAAGAGAGAGAGCGAGAGCGCTTCACTGGCTCAGTTTACTCGTCTCACTAATTGCCGCTGATTAACTCCAGCTGCGGGATTTCCCATGACGTCAGGCTCAGGACACGGGTACACCCCTGCAGGCGAAACAGACCACACCCACAACAACACAAACACAACACAGAGAGACCTCACGGGTCGTGACACCCCCACCCATAAGAACAAACCTATTAAATAGTTTGTATACCTACTGTAAGGATTTTAACTTCTAGATGTTATGTTATCACAGTTCTACCAAAGAAAAAATAAAAATAAAAGAGAGAACGGCCTTACCCACGGGACAAAGCATCAGCCACGATGTTATCCGCTCCTCTCTTATGTTTAATATGGAGGTTGTAGCCTTGGGCCAGGAGGGCCCAGCGCATCAACCGCTGGTTACTGTTGTACATGCGGGCTAAAAAAACAAGAGGATTATGATCTGTGTAAACAGTGACCGGCAAGAAACTTGAGCCCACATACACTTCAAAGTGCGGTAGAGCCAGGAGCATGGCCAACGTCTCCTTCTCTATGGTGGAATAATTCAGTTGGTGTTTTTTGAACTTGGTTGAGAAATAACACACAGGTTTACACATGTCTCCATCCCCTCTCTGCATCAACACCGCCCCAGCCCCAGTAGTACTAGCATCAACTTCCAATAGAAAAGGTTGGGAAACATCAGGCGCTACCAGTACAGGTGCACTGCACAGAAGAGACTTGGCAGCTTCAAAAGCCCGATCACACACGTCATCCCACACAAAAGGTACTAGAGGACTACACAGTCTGGTGAGTGGAGCAACTACCACCGAAAAGTTTTGGCAGAAACACCTATAATATCCTACCATACCTAGGAATCTCCTAAGTTCACGTCTAGTGGTGGGAGTTGGTAACGATAAAATCGCGGTGTGAGAGAGGCGTCTGCCAACCGCTGACACACTATCCCCAAACTGGACATGTGGCTGCCCCAGTCCTCGGTGTACACGACTACATCATCGAGATATACACTACAATTGGGCAGATTTCCCAGTACAAGCTGCATCAGGCGTTGAAAAGTGGCAGGAGCATTTTTCACCCCAAAGGGCATTACAGTGTACTGCATGAATGCGTCGGGTGTCACAAAGGCAGAGATCTCTGAAGCACGTTGGGTCAAAGGCACCTGCCAGTATCCCTTCAGCAGATCCAGCTTTGTGATACATTTAGCTGGTCCAACCCTATCAATTAAGTCATCCATGCGGGGCAACGGAAATGAGTCAGTCACCGTAACAGCATTCACCTTTCTAAAATCGGTACAGAAACGAAACGTCCCATCAGACTTAACCGTTAACAGACAGGGTGAGCTCCACGGACTGTAACTAGCCGTTGCTAGTCCATGTTCGACTAGATAACTGACTTCCTTACGCATCGCTTCCCGCTTTGTTATCGGAGAGCGATACGCGTGCTGCTTAATAGGTCTAGCATCCCCCACGTTAATATCGTGCTCTAGTACGGTGGTGCGAGAGGGCACATTACCTAAGATGTTAGGGTGAGTATGAAGTAAATCAATCACATCCTGCCGTTGAGATGTGGGTAAGTAAGACAATTGTTGATCCAAAGTAGCCATAAACTCAGAGTTAGCCAGCCTGCCACATAGGTGATCTTCACACGGAGTTGCTAGGTCAACGTCAGATCCATCACTGAGAGATGTACTAGTGATTATGGCGGCTCCCACTACTGCCACTGTTGGAGTCTGCACCGGTTCCACCAGATCGCCATCTCTGGAATGAAAAAACTTCAACATATTTACATGACATAGGCGTGTCTTCCGTCTACGGTCAGGTGTACGAATTATATAATCTGTCTCTGAAAGCTTCCTTTCCACAACATATGGCCCTGAGAATTTAGCAGTGAGGGCAGACCCCGGGACGGGCAGCAAGACTAACACTTTGTCACCTGCCTTGAACTCTCGTTCCACTGCCTTTTTATCAAACCGCAGTTTCATACGCTTTTGCGTGGAAGACAGGGATTCCCTTGCCAGCTCCACTGCACGATGTCGCTCCCTGCACCGGGAAACAAAATCCAACACATTAGTTTTGGAAGACCCATCATGCATCATTCTCTCTCTCAGCATCTTTAACGGTCCCCGCACGTTATGGCCAAACACAAGCTCGGCTGGGCTAAAACCTAAAGACTCTTGCTTTGTATCACGAGCAGCAAAAAGTACAAAAGGCACCCCTTCATCCCAGTCTTTACACGTTTCATGGCAATATTTCTTGAGCATGGATTTCAATGTTTGGTGCCAACGCTCCAAAACTCCCTGTGACTCGGGATGATAGGCACTGGACACTGAGTGAGCGATTCCCAATGAGCTGAGAGTTTGTTTAAACACCTTCGAGAGGAAATTAGTTCCCTGATCAGTCTGTACCATCTTGGGCAAACCATAGGTAGTAAAAAATTTGATCAGGGCCCTAGTTACTGACACAGCAGTGATTCTACGCAGGGGAATGGCTTCGGGAAATCTGGTGGCCACACACATCATGGTGAGTAGGAACTGATTACCCGCTTTGGTTTTAGGTAACGGACCCACACAATCAACCATGACGTGTTCGAATGGTTCACCAACCACGGGAATGGGCCGCAACGGGGCCAGGGGGACAGGCTGGTTTGGTTTTCCGACAATCTGGCAGGTCTTACAGGTTTTACAAAAACGGGTTACATCGGTTTTTAAACCTGGCCAAAAGAACTGCTGTAGTACACGGTGGTAAGTTTTACTAATACCCAAATGACCTGCCCATACATGCTCATGTGCTAATGACAAGATCTGCTGCCGACAGTCAACAGGTGCAACTACCTGGTAAACTACTTTCCAATCACCATCCGGTTCCATCCCTGCATCATCTGCCCGAGAAACCCATCGGCGCATCAGTACCCCGTTATCCACAAAGAAAGGTTGCTTACCGTTACACTCCGATTTATCTGCTTTTACTGATGCCAAACATTTAATCAGTGATGGATCACACCTTTGAGCTTTTACCAGCGCATCAGCAGTGAGCGGTAAATGTGCAAGATTTAACTCACCCACAGATTCCACTACGCTCTCCGTTCCGTCCACCTTATCACTTACCGGATCATCATGGGGCAACCCTTTTTCAGAGAAAATGGGGGCAAAAAGTGAGTCAGACAGGTTAATTTCCTGGGTCCGCTTACGAGACTGTGCTCTCGTAGTCATGCTGGCTACAAAAATATGAGGATGGGTTTTCCCCAACTCATCCTCTTCAGACTCAGGTATAGGCTTGTTGACTACTTTAGGTATAGGAAACACTTTTCCCCCAGCAATGTCGTTCCCCATTATTATTTCAATGCCCTCTATCGGAAACTCTGCACGTACCCCCACCGTGAAAAATCCAGTCACTAAATCAGAACGGAGAAAAATCTGGTGTAGTGGAGCTGGTACAAAACCCATCTCAATACCTCTCACGACTGCACTTACATCTGAACTATCACCCACGGGGAGAGTGCCAGATAGCATTAGCGATTGCGAACAGGCTGTGTCCCGCAGTATCCTCACCCGCTGCTGATCTTCTGCTTTCCCTGTCAGAGAGACAAAACCTTCAGAAATAAAAGGTTTAAAACAGTCATCTGCTGCCTCACGCATCTTTGATTCTAGCCCCAGGAGTCGGGGAGAAGTTTTGATTAACCCCACACCCTTTGGTTGCTTTTGATTTGCACTAGGTTGCTGTCCCTTCCAAGCCCTGCAGTCAGCAATTAAGTGTCCAGCCTTGCGACAAAAAAAACAAACTCTGTCCGCCTTCTGAATAGGGGACCCCTTGGGACGACTGTCAAGGGGATTATGCACCGGCTGCTCAGTCCTTTGAAACCCTACTCGTGACGAAACCTCACGCTTAGTAAAAGTGGTCTTATGCAAAAGCGCAAACTCATCTGCGAATATGGCTGCCTGCTGTAGAGAAACAATCTTTTGTTCCCCTAGATATACAGCAGTACGCTCTGGCAAACTGTTCTTAAAATCCTCGAGCAAAATAAGCTCACGTATAGCAGCCACATCATCTGCTTTACACGATGCACACCATCGATCAAAAAGGACCCCCTTTTCACGAGCAAAATCTGTAAAGGTTTGATCGGGACTTTTCCGTAGACCACGAAACCGCTGTCGGTATGCTTCCGGCACTAACTCGTAAGCTCTCAGAATGGCATTTTTAACTCGATCATAATTCAAGCCGTCCTCTACAGACAAGGCTGCACACGCTTCCTGGGCCTTACCGGTCAATTTACACTGGAGTAAGATGGCCCACACCTCTTTAGGCCAGCGTAGAGCACTAGCAACACGCTCAAATGCACCAAAATAGACCTCCACTTCAGCCTCACGAAACACAGGCACCAGAGAAATATATTTGCTCACATCATGATCACTGGCAGGCTGTGGAGATATTTTATCAACAGCGGGAACAGGACGAGCAGCGTCAACAGTGGTTTGTAACTCCAATTGTCTCATTTTAAAAGCTGTATCTGCCTCTAGTTTCTTAAGTTCCAGCTCTCTGTGGAGTTGGAAATCTCTCTCTTTCTCTTCCTTCTCCATCTGAAGCCGCAACAAACGGACTTTTAATCGGCTTTCCTGCTTAGCGCCAGGAGATGACTCAACTGAAAATGGTAAAAACTGAGGTATCGTTATAGGTTTCCTTGTCGGTATTGCCTGCAGGCCAGCAGGAGTTCCATCAAGTAGCGCTCCCCCCTCTTTCCCAGGACTGCCCATAGTCACCGGCATTATGATAATCCCTTTTTTAACGAGTCCATCTAAAACTACAGCTTTTAATTCAGATTTTACTAGAGAAGTGGACACAGAGATACCGTAATGATTTGCAATGGCATGGAGCTCTGTTTTCTTGCACTTATCCAACTGGTTCAAATCTGGATGGGACACAAAAACATTTAAGTCAAACGTGGCCATGACCACAACACAAAATACACACAATATCACCACGCTGAATAAAATAACCCAATGTTTAACATCAATCCCTCTAACCAACTCACGACTTCCCTCCACAGAACAGACTTCCTCAGCACCTGCCTCACCAAAACTTACCTATCTATCTTCAGAAGCTTGCCGGGCTCGAGGCGACTTACAGGCAGTACATCAGCGGTTGAAACCCTGAAACGCCAGCCCCCTTTGGAGAACGCAGTCTCCGCCCAGGATTCGCCTCCAAAAACAACAAAGAAAAAATAATAAACTAGTGCCCGATGGAAAGGCTCCTTAAGCCCAGCTGGACACTACCCTGCCACTGCGTCAAAAGAGGTGTAAACGGGAGAATTCAGGCAATGAATACGCCCGCTAAATGTGCTCTTTAGCATGGAGCTTTGGAACTTTGTTATGCGTACCTGTAAATGCCTGCAAATGCCCGAAAACAGGAACTTGTCTGACCCCCTGCTGTTAGTTGATGGCTTGGCTTTGTAAATGCTAATTTGTTTTGGGACTGGCAGCTCAAGATTGCCCCTATTCCCCTGCCCCCCTCCTTACTATTCAGGAAAGGTGATTTGGCTGCTAAGTGCTTTACATTGTGTCAATCTACAACAAAGACTGTAGTACCTTAAAAGAAGTTTGTATCTGGGTGTCCACTGCTCTTCATAACAAAGGAGAAATACTCATTAGGATTATGCAAATTTATTTAGTGTAAAATGCACTCAAACAATACAAAACCTACAAAATAAACAATGTAAAACAATGTAAACAAAAATGTTTCACACACAAATGGTCACTTCAGAGATACAACTTTTTTAAATCTCTACCACTGTACACATTGGAATGACCACAGACACTCTCTCCCTAGTGTGACTTAACTGCACAGTTGTGGTACTGAGAACACATCTGCTTGTAATGCGCTCAACAGGGAGGAATGATGAGGCAATGTTAGACTCTATTCCCTTGATACCCCAAACTTCCACAGGCTTTCCAAAGAAATGCCTGTCTGGGTGAGGGTGCAGCCACATTATTTTTGCCACTACATGCTGAATAATGGAAGTTTGTGTTTTCACAGAAATTACAAAGAATTGTTTCACTATTCCAGGACGCACCTCTGCAGTAGGATCAAGGACAGGCTCTTCAAAACTTGAATTGTAAACACACCACTTTGCAGATACACACGCTGACCTTTCAGCCCTGCCTCTTACACAAAAAGTCACCCCAAGGCTTCTTACTCTAAAGCATGTCTTTGCTAATTGACCAACCTTTGAGACGGAGCTGTTAGGATACACTTGTGTGTACATTGACAACAAAGCTTGTCTCTCTGAATCTGTTAATACTACATTCTTAAATGGGGGTAGTGCTTTAACCATCTCCACATCTGGAAAAACAAGTGTTGCAGATGACATACATGAATACTGTTTTATGTACATTACATCAGTGGTGTCATGGATTGACAAGGAACCCACATCTTTTGTAGACAGGATGTTGATGAATTCAGTTGCATAGGCGCTTTGCAGTGGCATCTGGAGCTGTTGACATTGTTGGAAATTTCTCATGACCTGAACCTCAATATTTCTGTTGTTGTTATGATACTGTCCCAACATTCCATTTAACCGCTCAAATGAGAAACACCAAAAGGCATAGACGGGACCATAATCTAACAAGCATTCTTTTAAATGTAAATGTAAGTGCATGTTAGGTGTGCAATGAAGAGATCCATACAGTTCAACAAACTTCGACAAAAATGTTTGCAAGTAACAGTCAGCTACTTCAAGCCTATCATGTGAGATGACCCTTGAACACATAATAATGCAGGCTTGCACAAAATCAAACCACATATCATAATCTGGATCCTCAATCAAGCCTTTTAAACAAAACAATGAATAGATGGTTGTCCAGTTTTTCCACTGGTCTGCTGTAAACCCGCTAAACCCTGATGCAATTCTGAGAGGAATCCTTCCAACATCCTGTGGCACCTTGAGAGAGTCCATTCTTTTTTGGAGTTCTTCAAGCTTCTGGATACTTAATACCCCACACTCAATCCAGAGTTTGAAAACATGTCTAGCAGTTCCGAGGAGTAAATTGTGCATGGGATCAATGACAACAAACCGGATGGCATCATAGTATGGCAGGAAGAACAGTTCAGACCACCTGGCACCATACTGCGCTTCCAGTTTCTTCTGGGCTGCCTTTGTAGTAGCCTTCTCTGTCATCTTTGCAAATCTTTTGTGTTCCTCAGAGGTGCGCAGAGTCCAGGTTGATCTGTCAAATCCGGAGAAGTCCGTTTTTCCCCCAAAAGATGTTTTCGTGAATTTCTTTAGACACTTGTTACATCCTGAAAAGATAATAATTGTTTTAAAGTTAGATTTATTGCACACAATAGGAAAAAGCTGAGCAATAGTGTGAAACAGCATAATAAATCAGAATTTACCTCTTAGTGCTCCATGGCCAACAAAACCACCACACTTGCGGGAAGCTGGAATATCAGATGAGAGGCAGAGTAATGCTGCTCTGTAAACCTGGCATCCCAAGGGTGAAGAGTCCATTAGAACAACTCCTTCCCACAATTCTCGGAGGTCATCAACCAAGGGCTCAAGATATGCATTCATGTTGAGTTTGGGTTCTTTGGGTCCTGGTATCACTCCAACTAAAATCATGTTTTCATCTTTGAAGCGTTCCTCTCTCGGCAAATTCAAAACGACAAGATATATAACACCGACTGAATATGGGGAGTGCTTATAGGGTTGGTACCAGTCAACATTCATCATCAGTGCAAAATTATTAGGTTCTGATAGAAATGGTTGACCATTTACATATTGAAAGTCCTGCCAGATTTTCCCATCATATACATCCCCCATGACAGAGTCAGGCATGCTGCGGTGTCTCCATTGCTCACATTTCTCCAAAAATCCAGACCTTCTCACCAAAGTCTCCAAAGACTGACGGACCTTTTTGTAACAGTAGACACGGATGGGATACAGGTATTCTTTACCACTTGAGCCAATAAGCTTTCTCATCAAAGGAGTTCCACATTTGCTTCTTAATTTTTTTTGTGGGTGTTTGTGGAAAGGTCTAGAAGAACAAGTGTTGATGATTTTTGCACCGGATCTAGAGGTGGTGTATGATTCCTCAATTGTGTATGTTACCATACACTTTGGGCATACCACAAACTGGCTAAAGCTGTCTCTGCAGATGTTAGTCCATTTCCTGAGTGAATATAAAGTCTTAGGGATCTTTCCAGCCAGCCCACAGAGTGTGTTCACACACAGAATATGTCCCATGAGCCAAATTAATTGTCTTATGCACTGCAAGAGTGCAAAAATTGCACGGTCTGATATTTTGAAAACAGCTTGCCATGCCAAAAGCATAAATGCAAGCAGTTTCAACATCAAATGTTCAGGGCTGTCTTCTGTGACCCTGAACCCATCTGCATCCATATTTTCCTCCCCAAAAATGTCAGTCTCTTCAAGCTGATCCTCTTCCATGAAACTGTCTGCCTGGTCATAGTAGCCATCTTCATCTGAAGACTCACTGTCACTGGCACTCAGGAAAAGCTTGAAGTCTTCATCATCATTGTCATCTGAAACCCAAACACAACACCCATTTTAAAACCACCAGAAGTGTCAAGTAACTAAGTACAAATACTTTGTTACCTTACTTAAGTAGAAATTTTACTTTAATACTTTAAGTAGTTTTTGAAACCAGTACTTTTACACTTTTACTTAGAAAAAAGCTTGAGTTGATACTTCAACTTCTACAGAAGTCTTTTCTAAAACCTAGTATCTATACTTTTACTTGAGTAAAGAATGTGAATACTTTTGACACCTCTGAAAACCACACAAACAAAATCATCACTAAGGAGGACAGGAGTAATCATACATTCAAACTATTGTAAATACAAAAGAAGTACCACAGACTTCTCTGGGTGCTTTAGCACAGTAACAGTCTCCAAAGAATTATGGTAGGTTATAAGTTACAGGCTTTGAGACTATTGACAGGTGCACAATCTTACCTTGCAAAGTGCAGTCCTCGTACAGTTCTTGGTCTTGTATATCAGTCTGTTTGTCCCCTTGCTGCATACAAAACACAGTTGATGGCAACAGTGGAGCACTGGCAGTATCTGAAGAGTCACTGGCACCCAGGGGAAGCTTGAGATCTTCATAATCAAAGTTCTCTATAACAGAAAAACGAGCCATTTTACACAATATTTCTCACAAAATGTAACAAATAAAGAATGTTCTCCAGTAACTTTGGTCAAACGTTTGTGGTATCCCACAAGTAACTTAGTTTGAATGCAACATATTTGTACTTTTACTTGAGTAGATTTTTAGTGAAAAATAATTACTTGTAATGTTACTTTGGATATATTTATCATGTATGCATTCATGATTTGTTAAGACGTAAGTGGTCAGCTGGTCCCAAGTCTGCTAACGTTGCTTGGTTACCATATGCATTTACGCCTCCACATGGCTTAGTTCAGGGTAAAATAATGACTGAAACTACAGCTGGGTAGTATAGCTTTCAAATTTCAAATAGAAATGAACTGGGCATAATTATAATTACTGAAAACAACCTATTCATACCTTGCAGAGTGTTGTCCACATCATTTTCCGGTTGTTGTTCATGTTCGTTGTCCTCTGGTTGCGTGATAAACAAACTTTCTGAAACACGCAGAGTAGGCCTATCGGTAGCGTCTTTTATCCAAACTCCATTTAAAAAATATGTTTTCTTGTGCGAATAAAAAAGCGTATGTGAAACGAAATCTTTACAATGACCACAAAACTGTCTCTTCCGTTTCCTTGTTCCCTCCATGGCTTGAAAGCAAACAGATTATTTTTTTTACGATTCGCTTCTGTAATAAATCGGGATTCGCAATCCGGTCCGTTCTTCTTCTTCTTTTAAATTTCCGTCAGAGCAGACATTGTTAAACCCTTTATCGATCCGGTAGTTTGATGTTTCTGATAAACTGAGGAGTGACTGAGGTTGCTGTGTTTATTTCGCTACAGTGC
The DNA here is from genome assembly GCF_029890125.1 of Rhinichthys klamathensis goyatoka. NCBI lineage: Eukaryota > Metazoa > Chordata > Actinopteri > Cypriniformes > Leuciscidae > Rhinichthys > Rhinichthys klamathensis. The sequence goes on along the minus strand of NW_026606729.1, from coordinate 60,277 downwards.
TTGATTTCCGTATTTCTACTTTCCAAGCGTGCAATTGGATGAAATACAATGACGTCATCCAGTTCCAACCAACGGAATCAGTTTATGTTTTGTGTCAGTGAAAGTAACCAATAGCATTACCTGAAAACTTTAGAGGCGGCAAATTTTGTTTGTGGATGGGTGTTACCAGTATGTATAAAACAAAAGATATCTAAAATATACAGGTTAGTAAAGGTACGCCGTATCCTATTTACAACGCGAAGATGGCTTGCAAAAGAACGTTGGAGTTTTACGGAGAGCAGAGTAGAGATGTTACTCCTTTACGCCGGGACAACGTGGCTTTTCAAACTCCGAGTCCGAACGAAAACCGACTGGTGAATATGGTGAATGCAAGTTTGAAGCGGATATTTGAAAAGCTGGAGACGATGGACAAGAGATTGGTTAAGATGGAGGCGGACATCAATGAGCTCAAAGAGGCAAGAGAGGAGCCTGCTTCGAAGAAATTAAAGAGAGCTGGGAATAAATCTGTTGCGGTAAGTTATTTTATTTATTTTAGTTTTTTAAGTCACAAACATTTTGCGGTGTCCGCTTAACTTTGTGTGCTTTATTTATTAATGTATTTGAATTGAGCTCTCATACTATGTTGGATTTTTACAGGAAGCTGTACGCAGATTGCACAATGGGGAAAACAACACACACAAATATGACCCACAGACAAGGTAACTTATATCTTTAAAACTATTGTTTCAAATTATATTTTTAATCAACCTTCTTTAATTACCGGTACTGCTCCACAGTCTATCCTCCCCCCACAACCTCGAGGTCACAACCTATCTCTTTAATGGCGTCTCCATGGCTGTACCGGACGTAGATCCTGCTGTTGTTAAAGGTAAGTCACAAGAGAATATACCAAGACTACAACTATTTAACTGTATAGACTAGTTAGTTATAAATAAACACATTCTCCCCCCTCACTATCTCCCTCTCTCTAGCATCCTGCAAGACATATTTTGAAACTGTTCGAAGGGGTTACAGGATGGCCCAAGATGAGAACAAAGAGAAGATGGAGGACAGCAGGATCATTGCTCGCACGAGACAAAGAAAAAGAAGAGTAAGTATAAATAAATATAAATCTCAGTAAAAGACTAAAAGGCTCCCATCCCAACCCATTTGATAATTTCAGTGGTTTAATTTCTTTTTTCCCTCCCATTTTGCAGCTGCTGAGCAGCAGGACTGGTGTTCTCCAGACAGAGGAAGAGGCAGCTATCTGGAAGACTGCAACAGTTGACCAAATGTCTGAAGAGGAGGATGCCATCTTGGATAGAAAGACGGTGTGGGTTGTTCGGCCTCCAACCCGTAGTAAAGCTTTGTCTGCGCTGTGTGGGGTGCTACAAAAAAGACTGGAAGCAGACCAGAAGTACTTAGGAACTCATCATCCACGAGTTGGTGCAGATCGAGTCACGGTGGAGACCACAGAAGCTGGCCTGTGAATTATTTTAGCATTACGCATCTAAATATTATTCTATAGTATAATTTGAATATTCTGTTGTTGTTTTTTATATAGTATTTATTTTATATAGTATTATTTATAGATTGTATTATATATAATTCTATTTAGTTTTCTATATATACTGCATTTATATATTTTATACAATTCCACATTGGTATCTCTATATTTATATATTGTACTATTTATATATTGTACTATTTATATATTCTAAAGTATTTGTATATTATATTGTTTTCTAAATATTATACACAGGCCTTAATTATTAGATGGGGTTATATATTGTATGACTAATAGTAAAGTGTATTCTATGCTAACATATTTTTTATTTATAGAATTTTGATTGTGTGTATATATATATATATATATATGTCATGTGCCCAGTGTCATTTTAAAATAATAAAAATAACAAACTCAACTTTGTCTATCTGATTGTCTTGACATTATAACCATGAACACCAATGATAATAAATATTAATGATGAGTAACAATAAACCCAAATAAGGCCTTAAACTGGACCCATAGTGTGGGGTTTTAGAGGAGGGGTTTAGGGTTTTAGAGGAGGGGTTTAGGGTTTTAGAGGAGGAGTTTAGAGGGTTTAGAGGAGGGGGAAAGCATTCAGCACCCAATCCTGCTGGCCCGACCGTAAGATCTCTGACCAATTGAAGGAGGCCACTGCCTTGTGTCCCAAAGGTGTGAAATGCTAATATTCCCTGGCATTGACCCCAACCGGGGGATTATTCACCATGGTAACTGATGGCCCTAGTGGCTCCCTGCTGTGCCCCAAACTTGGTACATATCCAGGAGTATTCGGGATTGTGTGACGGGACAGCAAACTCCCGTACACATCCGTTTATTTGTGGAGTACACAGGAGTACTCAGGAGTTTTACATGCCCGATTACAGCTCTTTTCACGCAGTGTGCACTAAGCTGAGGAAGCGGTCAAGTGGATATTTTACTCGGGATTAACATCAATCACCACATTACCATAAACGGCAACCACCAACAAAAACAAAAAAGAAGTATATGTATATATAGGCTATACGTATACATATGCACACACATACACACAGCATTTACCAGTTAATTTAAGGCTTAATCACTATACATCCAACCTGAAACATGAATTAAGCATCCTGGTGTTCCAGAAGTAATTTATCTCGGACGAGCCCCCACCTTTGTTACGTCCCTGATATGTCTGGGGGTAAGGGACGAACAAAATAAATAATTGTTCCAGGTGGAAAACCAAGGATGACCCAAAACATGTGTCAGATTCATGTGTTTATTCCAAACAAAATAAATAACCTCCTATCAAAAGTATACGAGAGGTGTCATTAACATGGCATTCAAAATGAAAAGTATGCAACACCACAAACAGTCTCCACGGCTCTCCACTGCGTTAAAGCACACTCGGGAAAAAGTGCACCGTCTGCTGCTCACCACGCCGCCTTCCAGCTGCTTCCCCAAGGTAACCAGACGCACAGTGTGACGCGAAATGAAGACCAAGCACTCGGCAGATCACGTCCCGCCGTTGCCCACACCATAAACTCACACAGCAGTTCACGCTGCAGTTTACAGTTTCTCACACAGTTTCTCACACAGTAGTTTACACCGGAGGGATGCGGGCCACCAAGGGAAAAAGAGAGAGAGCGAGAGCGCTTCACTGGCTCAGTTTACTCGTCTCACTAATTGCCGCGGATTAACTCCAGCTGCGGGATTTCCCATGACGTCAGGCTCAGGACACGGGTACACCCCTGCAGGCGAAACAGACCACACCCACAACAACACAAACACAACACAGAGAGACCTCACGGGTCGTAACACCGTTGTTTAAGAAAAACAATGTTTTATCCAAAAAGGTTTATCCAAATAATTTTGCATTTTAGAATGCACATCAGCTTCCCTTCCCCTAAAACTGGATTCACCTTTAAATGTTTAATAATTGTAGATTTTAAGTACTAAATTGAGAGGCTGCCGTCCAAAATATTCCTCAGTTTTCTTTAACCCAAGGACAAATGTATTTAAAAGGTTTGTGTGACCTGTTCAATTCTGTATGCACCACATATGCAGATTCCTAGCTAGTGTAACTTTAATTTGGCCAAAATCAAACAGGTAATTTTCTCCAAGCAGAGATTCTGTTGAATGAACGTGTTTCTGGCACACACAATTAATAAATGTTGCTCAATGACCTTTCATGTGCCTATCTTGATAATTAAGAAAATATTGTTTGGAGGAAACATGGAATATATATATATATATATATATATACAGTATGTATATATATAGCTATCAGAATTATATTTCTTTCCCTTCAAACGCATTGTTCACAGTATAGATTCTCTCATTTTAAAAGTGCTGTTTGGGAAACTCATTGTCCGTTTCTTGATCTTCTGTTTGGTTCAATAAACGCATGCTCTTCTTCAGCTTGCTGTCTCTTCTTGAAGCATTGACCAACACAGCCGCTAACAGGGACAAACACAGACCATAAAAGCCCTTTTTCCTGAGAAGCTTTCTCTGCTCAACCTCACTGAATGTGAAAAGACTTTGTAAGCCACTTGAGAATCTCATTAAGCTTGGCTGCCATATCTACACTTTCAATTTATGCAAATAAAGTCAGTGATAAGTGTCAGATGAACTCATTGGTTAGTGAGTACAGAAATTGAATAGATGTATATGCCTATGCCTAAATTTCTAATGACTAACTGGATAAATGCTCATTAAATTAATAATTATGTATATATACCCCTGTTTTCACAGATAAGGTTTAAGCCTAGTCCAGACTAAAATTAATGTTTGAGCTGTTTTAACTGAAAGAAACGTGCACTGAAATATCTTAAAATATGATCCTAATAAAATAGAAAGACAAATATGAAGTCTCCATAGTTCAAGAAACATTAAAAAAACATCTTGCTATCTAACAGTGATTTATTTCTTACCATTTTCTCACTTTATCATGATATATTTGATCTATTGTTTCTTATACATATGAAAACATTTATTATTTACTAATTCTTTACAGAAGTCTATCATGCTAATACACTGTAAAACACACACACACCCACATAATCTGTAATAATCTTGCTCAGACACACACTTACATACATCGATACATCAAGGTCACCATGATATCAGCATAATAACAGCGACTCAAGTCACACACAAACACAACCAAGGCTTTACTTGCTTTGTGCTCTTTTAACGTTTCAAGGCAGGGTTAGCAAAAGGTCACAGCTCATAATGGATTTCTGCGAAGTGCTCTTAGTGTATCAGTAACTCCATAGTGTGAGGATTTCCATTTCCACACACTTACTATCAGTGCTGCTTTATTTCTGTCTGCACCTCAACCCCGCTGACCTTTGCAAAGGCCCCTGGCTTTATATTTCACATGGCACACACTGAGATAGAAACAGAGCGACATAATCTGAAAACCACGGCCACAAACAATCCAACGGTCTCCATTGACTTTGCATTGCGAGAAGCGGCCTCATTTCTGACTTAGGGACTGTTCGTTATTTATTTAAAGGGCCACCGGAGGAGATTTGAGATCTGTAGTCAAAAAAGACTTGACCCTCCCTTCGCCAGCAATAATTTTTTCTATGACCCTCCAAAATGATTGTGAAAAAAGGCATGACCCTCCCCGATAATTTATTGATTACTTCTGTACTGGTTTCCGCTTGGCAAAGAAGTTCAGATAGCCATTCCACGATAAACGACTAAACTCCTGCTTTCTCATCTTGCTAGGGCTGTAACGATAGACCAAACCAACAATTCGGTTCGTATCACGATTTTTGATAAAAAAATAAAAAAATAAAAATCATGTTTTCGGTGCTGATGCAGTGGTGACGCATTCATGTAAAATGTAAGGGTGGCGCTGCCAATACAGTATCTTAAAGCTGCCACAAAGAACCGGCAAAAATAATGACTATGAATAATTTCAAGGGGACATTTTAATTGTTTATTAATAAACAAGTCTTTGTCAGTGTGGCTGCAAATATAAAGGTGATGATGCTGACTCGCATCTTCGCAGTAGTGAACTCGCCAGAGAGAAATGCACATTTCATACGAATTACAGAAGCAGAGTCTGTAGTCTGTTTTCTTTTGTTTTGAATTATTCTGTTAAAAAGTAGACATGTCAAGCTTTCTATATTTTTATCAGGTCTGTCTGTGAGGCAAGTAGCCTACCTTAGGCTATGCTGAGTTTCGGTTCATTTATTAGACGAGAGTCCAGTTCACGCGCCGTCGCCTCCGTGTCATGATAATTTTCTACTATATTTACTTCTTATTTATTAAATCCAGGCAATTGGTTAATGAAACATTGATTAAAATTAAGATACAATTAATAAAAAACGAAATTCACTTTAAAGAAAGGCTTTGTGCTTTCTGTTTGAGGTCTCTGTAAAAGTTTTAGTCACTTTCAGAGCGGCCATGTCCGAGCCATGTCCGTAACAGAGAACTGTCACGTCCGTAAAAAAAAATTTCCCTCATAAATGCGACACGAAAAAAATAAAAAGAATATTTTGTGTTATGTGTATTAACAGTCTCAAGCCTGGACAATTTGATGATTGTTGTGGTTATGTCGTTATTTCGACATATGTGTGAACGCAACAATCAAGATGTGCATTTGTAAATCCAGCTATATTTGCTTCTTATTAATTAAATCCAGTCAATTGGTTGATGAAAAATTTATTAAAATTAAGATTTATACAAAACGAAATTCACTTTAAAGAAAGGCTTTCTACAAAACAACACTTAATGAAGTGGTCAAAATCATGTCTGGCCATGTCTTCCCCGATATATTGTGTAGGCTATACTTTTCATAATCAACATAGATGGAAAAAAAACATTATAATAAATATGAAACTAAATGCGCTTATTATGGCTACAACAAATATAGGCTACAGACTCTATTTGTACAAATTGCTGCACATTCATTTAATTCAGAATTTTGCACACAAGTTGAAAGGCATTTGTTTGTGCATAGTAAAACATATCTGCAACATTTATCAAGTTCACTGATAATTGTGCATGCATTTATTAATCAATATGATACTAAAATCATAATAAAGTTGTAGGCTTCCCTTTCAATAGTCCAAATTCGCGCGCTGCCATTTTTGTCTTTCTTCTGTGGATTTCTTCAGCTCCTGATTTGTCAAATTCAGATAGATCGACAAATCGGCTCATTCAACTGCACAGCGCACACACCTCACGAATTCAAGCCTACAGCTCCCGAACTTTTTAGACATGTTTAAAAATTATCGTGAGGTCGAGAGGTTTGGCTCGGCTCGTATCTTCCTAGCACACGACACGAGCCGCAACATGCGAGCACAACCGATTTCCACGCGATTTCTCCCGAGTGAAAAAAATCATCTGCGAGCTCGTAAAACAGCAAAAAATCGCACTGTGTAAGCCCGCCTTAAGGGAGTATGAATATATAAACAGACGTTTCAGTATTAAATGCATTTTCTGAGAATTTATATTTCAAGTTTTGACTGCAAATGTCACGTCCATAACGCTGGAATTGCCCAATTTTAAAGAATTTATCCTCAACTATGTTTGGTGTAGGTCTACGTATTTTATTATGTTAACTTTAAATAATACGAATAGTAATTTAAAAATGTGGTAGCCCTATATCCACCACTTCACACTCCACTTTTATTGTGGCAATTTCAGTGGATTTACTCACTAACATTGTTGTGGAAACACAATAAGAATGGAAACTAAAATAGTATCGTGCTACAGCGCACATCAGCTGCAGTTCTGGCGCCTCAGTCCCAATACTGTAAAACTCGACGTACATTCACATCACATGTTAATGCAGCGGTAGAGTAACACTCACAGGACACTGCACTTATTCGCAATCCCAAAAGTTCATTATTTGCTTGTGCTTTAAAGCTTTGCCGGGTAAACATTTCATTGGCGTTCTGTTCTATTGCACTTTTTCTGAGCGCGTACTGAAGCGCGCGCGCACTGTCAGACAGCGCCAAACTGGATTTTTGTTGGGTCAGACCCATCTGATAGCGATGAGGGGCCGAGACCGAGAGAGCTACATGGAGCTACATGGAAAAAAATATGCACCAAACAAGCCACTTTGAAATTTTGCTGTTTTGATGAATACAAAAGTTGGGTGACCCTCCCCTATAGACTAAAAAAAGTTGGATGACCCTCCCCTCAACAAAGAATAAAAATACCTGACCCTCCCCTATTTTCCTCCGGTGGCCCTTTCAATAAATACCGAACGGTCCCTTACAACAAAAAACAAAACAATGTCTAAAAGCTGCTTTGTGACAAGGTGTACAGCAAACAAGCTAAAAAACCCAGAAATAAGTTCTTATAAGCTGTCGACCCCAAAAAACGAGCGTTTAAGGACACAAAAGTGGATATCATAATACAGAACACCAGTCAGGCATGGGAATACAGTACACCAGTCAGGCATGTGAATACAGTACACCAGTCAGGCATGGGAATACAGTACACCAGTCAGGCATGGGAATACAGTAAACGAGTCAGGCATGGGAATACAGTACACCAGTCAGGCATGGGAATACAGTAAACGAGTCAGGCATGGGAATACAGTAAACGAGTCAGGCATGGGAATACAGTACACCAGTCAGGCATGGGAATACAGTACACCAGTCAGGCATGGGAATACAGTACACCAGTCAGGCATGGGAATACAGTACACCAGTCAGGCATGGGAATACAGTAAACGAGACAGGCATGGGAATACAGTAAACGAGTCAGGCATGGGAATACAGTAAACGAGTCAGGCATGAGAATACAGTACACCAGTCAGGCATGGGAATACAGTAAACGAGTCAGGCATGGGAATACAGTACACCAGTCAGGCATGGGAATACAGTACACCAGTCAGGCATGGGAATACAGTAAACGAGTCAGGCATGGGAATACAGTACACCAGTCAGGCATGGGAATACAGTAAACCAGTCAGGCATGGGAATACAGTACACCAGTCAGGCATGGGAATACAGTACACCAGTCAGGCATGGGAATATAGTACACCAGTCAGGCATGGGAATACAGTAAACGAGTCAGGCATGGGAATACAGTACACCAGTCAGGCATGGGAATACAGTAAACGAGTCAGGCATGGGAATACAGTACATCAGTCAGGCATGGGAATACAGTACACCAGTCAGGCATGGGAATACAGTAAACGAGTCAGGCATGGGAATACAGTAAACGAGTCAGGCATGGGAATACAGTACACCAGTCAGGCATGGGAATACAGTACACCAGTCAGGCATGGGAATACAGTACACCAGTCAAGCATGGGAATACAGTACACCAGTTAGGCATGGGAATACAGTACACCAGTCAGGCATGGGAATACAGTACACCAGTCAGGCATGGGAATACAGTAAACCAGTCAGGCATGGGAATAGAGTACACCAGTCAGGCATGGGAATACAGTAAACGAGTCAGGCATGGGAATACAGTACACCAGTCAGGCATGGGAATACAGTACACCAGTCAGGCATGGGAATACAGTACACCAGTCAAGCATGGGAATACAGTACACCAGTTAGGCATGGGAATACAGTACACCAGTCAGGCATGGGAATACAGTACACCAGTCAGGCATGGGAATACAGTAAACCAGTCAGGCATGGGAATAGAGTACACCAGTCAGGCATGGGAATACAGTACACCAGTCAGGCACGGGAATACAGTACACCAGTCAGGCACGGGAATACAGTAAACGAGTCAGGCACGGGAATACAGTAAACGAGTCAGGCACGGGAATACAGTAAACGAGTCAGGCACGGGAATACAGTAAACGAGTCAGGCACGGGAATACAGTAAACGAGTCAGGCACGGGAATACAGTAAACGAGTCAGGCACGGGAATACAGTAAACGAGTCAGGCACGGGAATACAGTAAACGAGTCAGGCACGGGTTTACAGTACACCAGTCAGGCATGAGAATACAGTACACCAGTCAGGCATGGGAATACAGTACACGAGTCAAGCATGGGAATACAGTACACCAGTCAGGCATGGGAATATAGTAAACGAGTCAGGCATGGGAATACAGTACACCAGTCAGGCATGGGAATACAGTACACCAGTCAGTCATGGGAATAGAGTACACGAGTCAGGCATGGGAATACAGTACACCAGTCAGGCATGGGAATATAGTACACCAGTCAGGCATGGGAATACAGTAAACGAGTCAGGCATGGGAATACAGTACACCAGTCAGGCATGGGAATACAGTAAACGAGTCAGGCATGGGAATACAGTACATCAGTCAGGCATGGGAATACAGTACACCAGTCAGGCATGGGAATACAGTAAACGAGTCAGGCATGGGAATACAGTACACCAGTCAGGCATGGGAATACAGTACACCAGTCAGGCATGGGAATACAGTACACCAGTCAGGCATGGGAATACAGTACACCAGTCAGGCATGGGAATACAGTAAACGAGACAGGCATGGGAATACAGTAAACGAGACAGGCATGGGAATACAGTAAACGAGTCAGGCATGGGAATACAGTAAACGAGTCAGGCATGAGAATACAGTACACCAGTCAGGCATGGGAATACAGTAAACGAGACAGGCATGGGAATACAGTACACCAGTCAGGCATGGGAATACAGTAAACGAGTCAGGCATGGGAATACAGTAAACGAGTCAGGCATGGGAATACAGTACACCAGTCAGGCATGGGAATACAGTACACCAGTCAGGCATGGGAATACAGTAAACGAGTCAGGCATGGGAATACAGTACACGAGTCAAGCATGGGAATACAGTACACCAGTCAAGCATGGGAATACAGTACACCAGTCAGGCATGGGAATACAGTACACCAGTCAGGCATGGGAATGCAGTAAACGAGTCAGGCATGGGAATACAGTAAACAAGTCAGGCATGGGAATACAGTACACCAGTAAGGCATGGGAATACAGTACACCAGTCAGGCATGGGAATACAGTACACGAGTCAGGCATGGGAATACAGTACACCAGTCAGGCATGGGAATACAGTACACCAGTCAGGCATGGGAATACAGTACACCAGTCAGGCATGGGAATACAGTACACCAGTCAGGCATGGGAATACAGTACACCAGTCAGGCATGGGAATACAGTACACCAGTCAGGCATGGGAATACAGTACACCAGTCAGGCATGGGAATACAGTACACGAGTCATTGAGTTGACTAAACACCACCTAAAATGAGTGTCTGCAAGAAGATTAAAAAATGTGGACATTTTTATAGACAGGAGAAGGGATATTCTGATGTTAACTGTGTGCAGAATTTTCCAAACTCGTCGGAACATGAAGTTTTAATCCAACTCAAGCCGATCTGAGAAAGCAGCGGGTGTTAAACATCCGCCATTATTTCACCACAGGGTGTCCGTGCTCATCTAAACTAGTGACCTAGTTTAGAACTAGAGACTAGGTACTAGCTGAAGTGTGTGAGTGTATCAGTACCAACATTTATTTATTTGAAATAATTATTTTAATCACTATTCTGTCTCATTTTTTTTGTCAATCTTTTTACTATTTACATGCCCAAAATGCTTAATTAAGATTCAAAGTCATTCTCCTCTACGCTGTGTGCATTACTGTTTAAGATGAACTAAATTCATCTAGCTTATTTTAGTAAGTAAGTAAGTAAAATTGATTTATATAGCACATTTATCACAGCAGAGCTGACCAAAGTGCTGAACAAAGTCAAAGAATAAAATAAAATAGACAACACGTACAATACAATAAATAATGGAACATAGATAAAAAAAACACACAAGAACATTTTTTAAAATGCCTGGGAATAAAAATATGTTTTCAACTTCACTTTAAAGGTTGTGATAGACGTTGCAAGACGAATGTCCAGTGGTAGTTGGTTCCAGAGTCGGGGGGCCGCAATAGAAAAAGCCCTATCACCCTTTGTCTTTAGGCGTGAACGAGGGACAACTAAGAGAGCTCTATCAGAAGATCTTAATGATCTGGAGGATGAAAAAGGAATAAGATGATCTGAGAGATGAGACGGAACTTGGCCATTGAGAGCTTTATAAACAAACAACAAAATTTTAAATTGAATTCTGAGATAGACAGGAAGCCAATGAAGAGAGGCCAAAACCGGTGTAATGTGATCTGTTTTCTTTGCCCCAGTCAACAACCTTGCAGCAGCATTTTGTACCATCTGTAAGCGTGCAATGGATGACTGAGGAAGACCCAAATATAATGAATTACAGTAGTCGAGACGGGAGGTAATAAAAGCATGAATAACTTTCTCCAGATCATTAAGAGTTAAAAATGATTTCAGTCTCGAAATTATTCGTAACTGATAAAAACTGTTTTTAACAACTGTATTTATTTGTTTAGTTAAACAGAGTTCAGAGTCCATAATGACACCAAGATTCCTGACCTGGGAGGAGACTGAGGGGAAGTGCTTGCCGAGCTCATTTATGAGACTACTTCTTAACTTAGAGGGGCCAAAGACGATTACTTCCGTTTTATTTTCATTAAGTCTAAGAAAGTTGTTGGAAAGCCAATTTTTAATGTTCCCTAGGCAGGCCAATAAGGGTTGAATAGTATCACCAGCTTTCAATGGAATGTACAACTGGGTATCATCAGCATATAGATGAAATGCAACTTTATGTCTCCTAATAATGTCTCCCAAAGGTCGCATATATAAATTAAAAAGGAGTGGCCCTAAAATGGATCCTTGAGGCACTCCACAGATAATAGGAGCAACAGACGAAGAAAACTTACCCAACTCAACAGAAAAAAACCTGTCTCTAAGATAAGAATTAAACCACTGCAAAACAATACCCCCAATACCAAACAAATTTTCTAGGGCTGACTTCTAATAGTCGAGGATTCGACGATTCGATTCGGAGAGGTCTGATTCGACTATGAACCTCATAGTCGAATAGTAGGCAAGTGTTATGAGGGGTGTGATGTTATTATATAACCGAGACCGATGGTCATTAGACACCGTCATTAGAACTCTATAACCGCCAAAACCGTGCAATTAATACAAAAAAAATGACGCGTTGGGGGCGCAAGACCCCATTTTGCTTGGCTGTGTGCACAGCTTTTTTTGTAACAGCGCACGCGACGCCGCATCCGAGGATGAACGACTTCAAGACGAATCTGCCCGAGCATGTAGGCTACGTCTCACCGCACCGGCACGCAGTTTGCGCGTCTAAATTGCAAAGTTCATTGCAAAGTTTTTTTGTTAAGGTTTTGTTTACTGTGTGTGATTTATTTAAAACAGCACGTTCATTGCAACGTTTTTTTTGTGTTAAGGATTCATTTAATGGAAAGCACATTCACTTCTAGTTGTCTTGCTGTTCATTTTAAATAAACGTAGAGCGAGTTGTCCTATAACAGGCGAACAGTTATTCAACCGAACGTCTAGCTGCTATCTAAAAAAAAAAAAAAAAAAGGTTCAACTTTCAGTCGACTACGGCAAAATCTAACGAATCAGATTCGACTATGAAAATTCTTAGTCGAAAACAGCCCTACAATTTTCTAACCGGCAGAGAAGAATATCATGATCAACTGTATCAAAAGCAGCTGTAAGCTCAAGAAGCAACAGAACTGAATTTTTACCACTATCCGCTGCAAGCAAAATGTCATTGAATACTTTAAGCAAAGCAGACTCAGTGCTATGATGGGCAGAAAAAAACAGATTGGAGAGGTTCTGTTAATTTAGCTGCATTCAAAAAGGAGATCAATTGTGAATATACAACTTTTTCTAAAGGTTTAGACAAAAATGAAAGCTTAGAGACAGGCCGATAATTATCAAGACAGTTTTCATCCAAACTCTGTTTCTTGAGCAAAGGTTGAACTACAGCATGTTTAAAAAATTTCAGGACTACCCCAGCACTTAAGCCCCTTTCACACAGAGATTCCGGAAAATACACGGATAAAGTGACCCGAGATTTGACCCGGGTTCGTTTGATTTTGCTTCATTCACACTGCCAGTGATTTGCCGGAATCAGAGAGCGCGTTCACACACAACCCGTGTATGTTCCGGAAAGACGCGTGACGTTGGATGTGACGGATCTCTACTTCAGTCCAGTTTGCAGACATTTTTTCGTTCTTTCTTGTATCGATGACGAACACAAACTTTCTTCTAGAGTAGCCTAACTGAGTCGCACGATAACTACGTCATTGCAAAGGCTCGTGAATTATCCGACAATCACTACGACACACCCGTTATACGGCATTGGTTCTGGCTTTTGTTCACACAGCGCGCGTTCCGGGTCTGAACACGGCAATGTTACTAGGTCCCCAACCCGGCATCGATCCTGGCATCAATCCCGGGTCGTGTTTGCGTTCACACAAAAGGCACTCTGGCAATTTGCCGGCAATTTGCCGGGTTCAAAGCGCTGTGTGAAAGGGGCTTTAGAGACAAGTTAATCAATGACTGAAGGGAAGTACCGATTTCAGAAAAAGAGGCCTTAATAATCTCAGAAGGAATGACATCAAGTGAAGAGGTAGTTTTCTTCATCTTATTGACCAGATCACAAAGTTCCCTCAAAGGAACACTTTGAAAACCAGAAAAAGAAGCCGGACTTGCCAGTGAAAACAGTGACAGATCTGATGACTGCAAGACAAAAGAGGAGCGGATAGCTAACACTTCAGCATCCCGGATAGCTTAGAAGAACTTGATATTGAAACAGAAACTTTTAACTCTCTCTTTTCCAGCACTTTAGACGCAGTTGCTCCATTGCGCTAAAAAAAGATTAAAGAAAATAGTCCAACGCTGTGGTACAACGAGAACACACACACACACACACACACACACACACACACACACTCAGGCCCTTAAGAGAGCAACCAGAAAAATGGAGCGCAACTGGAAGAAAACTAAACTAGAGGTATTTCGGATTTCATGGAAAGAGAGCTCGATTGCTTACAGAGAGGCTTTAAAAGCTGCTAGATCTGCTTATTTTTCAACCCTATTAGAAGAAAATAAACATAATCCAAGGTATTTATTTGAAACAGTGGCTAAACTAACGAAAAAGAAAGCTTCAAGCTCAGAAGTCTCCAAGCAACACAGCAGTGATGACTTTATGAACTTCTTCACTTATAAGATTGATAATATCAGGGACAAAATTATAACTATGCAACCGTCTACCCCAGTATCGCATCAGGGAGTGCATTGTAGTCTCCCTGAGGAAAATTTTTATTCATTTGTTGCTATAGGAGAGGAAGAATTCTGCAAACTCGTAAATTCATCTAAATCAACAACTTGTATGTTAGATCCTATACCGACTAAGCTACTGAAAGAGATGTTTCCAGAGGTAATATATCCTCTTCTTAATATCATTAATTCATCTTTGTCTCTAGGACACGTACCAAAAACCTTTAAACTGGCTATGATAAAACCGCTTGTTAAAAAACCACAACTTGATCCTACAGACTTAGTCAATTACAGGCCGATCTCGAATCTGCCTTTTCTGTCAAAGATATTAGAAAAAGCACTATCCTCACAACTGTGTTCCTTTCTAGAAAGAAATGATATCTGCGAGGATTTTCAGTCCGGATTTAGACCGTACCATAGTACCGAGACAGCTCTCATCAGAGTCACAAATTATTTGTTCCTATCATCCGATCGTGGTTGTATCTCTCTATTAGTGTTACTCGATGTTAGTGCTGCATTTGACACAATTGACCACAACATTCTTTTAAATAGACTAGAAAACTATGTTGGCATTAGTGGAATTGCACTAGCATGATTTAAATCATACTTAACTGACCGTTTTCAGTTTGTAGCAGTAAATGAAGAGATGTCTTATCGATCACAAGTTCAGTATGGCGTACCACAAGGCTCAGTACTAGGACCGCTGCTGTTCACTCTGTACATGCTACCATTAGGAGATATCATTAGGAAATATGGAATTAGTTTTCACTGTTATGCCGATGATACTCAGCTGTATATTTCTTCAAAACCTAACGAACTTACCAATTCACAAAATTAACAGAATGCATAGCTGATATAAAAAATTGGATGACTAGTAATTTTCTACTACTGAATTCTGAAAAGACAGAGATTCTAATTATTGGACCATAAACTTCCACACGTAATAACCTAGAATACTGTCTAACACTTCGTCGTCGGTTAGGAGCCTGTGTGTGTGTGTGTGTGTGTGTGTGTGTGTGTGTGTGTGTGTGTGTGTGTGTGTGTGTGCTCTTTGATACCAACCTTTCTTTTTAAAGCCATGTGTCTAGTATCTGTAAAACTGCATTTTTCCATCTTAAAAATATATCTTTATCTCTGTAAAGCTGCTTTGAAACAATCCATTGTTAAAAGCGCTATATAAATGAAGATGACTTGACTTGACTTGACACTTTATCTGAAAAAAAATGTAAAAAATCTTCACAAAGTTTAGTTGAGGGTTCCACATGAAACTGGCAACCTGGATTAATTACTGAATTAATCATGGAAAACAGAATTCTAGGTCTATGAGAGTGTGTAGTAATTAAATCTGAAAAATGCAGCTTTCTGAAAGTTAAATAAACATTCTTTGAAAAACTCACAAGACACAGTTGACGAATCCTGTTTCCATTTCCTCTCCGCTTGACGACATGCCCGCCTAAGAGAGCGAGCATTTTCGCCAAGCCAATAATAAGATTTATGTCTGGGTGTCTTTAACTTAAAAGGTGCAAAAATATCTAAAATATTAGAACAATTTGTATAGAGGAGAGTAGTTATTTCATCTGGCCCAGTGGAAAAGTCAACAGCATTCAAAATTGATCCTTCAACAGCGTTAGCATGATAGATCTCACTAAACTGAGGAGGAATAGATGAATTTATACAACGAGAGTAATGGCCCAGATGTTTTTCCATAACAGCAGAGTTCTCAGCATTGAGATTAAAAACAATAGGGCTGTGATCAGAAAAGGAGGCATCTTCTATGTTCACATCATCTACAGCAACAGCATGTGACAAAATAAGGTCCAAAGTGTGACCACGAACATGAGTTGCTCCATTTATATGTTGCATAAAACCAAAATTTTACATAGTTACAGGCACCTTCTGAACAGCTGAACGCTGTTACCGGAAACTCCCGAGATGTTATAAATATAATGCGGAAGTAGTTGTGCAAGTAGTCCATTAGCTGTCAAAGAAGGCACCAGTGTGAATTTAACATTACACATTTAATACAATTACATGCAAAGTATCATTTCTCATGTGCAAAAAAAAAATGTCCAGCATAATCATATCAATCATCAATGGAAGGAACAGTGAGAGTCTTTCATCAAGCAACTTATTTTTTACTAGCTAGAATATACCCTCATAAAAACAGCATTTTGATTTAACAAAGTTCTTACACATGAATTATAAGAATTAGGACAAATGATTAATCATCATGCAATTCAAAACCTTTAGATAGAATATTCCATTTCATTTGGTTGAATATAGGTTATATTTCTTTTCTTAGATTACATAGGCAGGTTAGTAGGCAGAAAATATGTGAAACTCTAAGGCACAAATTAAGGTTACTTTGTGTTGATACTGATTGTCTTCTTTTACATCTAAACGCAATGGCATGCTGTGAATTTTCTTGTTTTTTTTGGTTGATTGAGAAGACAAAGTACAGACAGAAGAAAACAATTATGGTGATATAGGGCCATCTGCTGGTACAGCAAGCAAATAACTTGCAATCTCTCATACAGAGATCTCATACTGTCTTTATCTCCGACAAATGCAAGACAGCAGGGTAATATAGTGCACTGATCTTTGGTTGTGGCTTTCAAAACAAGTAACTCTTTTATAAATAATGAACAATATTACATTGGAGACACAGAATGAGGTAAATACATAAGTGCAAATTGCATTTCACTTTTGCAGGCATGAAGATTCAAGTATTCTGGGAAATAGTAAACAAAATAAAAACAACCAAACAACAAAAAACTGTATCCCTGAAATAGAGTATCAAATTCTACATACATTTCCAACATGCACCTGTTTCGTTTTTTACAATTGCATGTATTGTATTTCTAGCTGATTTTCAATATTCAATTAGGAAGTATAATAAATTATACATCAACTTGTAGTTTTTTTTTTTATTCATGCAGGGTTTATATAGTTCTGAAAAACGTATGCAATTCTCACTAATTTTGAATAAATTACGAATAAATGAATAGACAAAAATTAGTGTCAAAATAGAAACAAGTTGGAAAACAATTACAGTGTCAAACTCATAAAAGTAAAAGCAGAATTGAGGCAGATTTCACTCAGATCTTCTCAATCTCTAGGCATTCTGGTGGATCAGTCAGACTTTGTGATTGTTGACTGTATTTAGGACGTCCATTAGCTGTGTCTTTCTTATTCCACTCCTCCGTGATCTCTGCCAGTGTCCTCCCTTTGGTTTCAGGTAAAGTGAAACTGATAAAAAGACAAGCAGCCACACAAACAGCGCAGAAGGGAAGGAAGCAGAACTGTCCCAGGCCATTAACTATGAATGGAAACGCCATTCCTATGATGAAGAGATTAAGCCACATCATGGATCCGGCAACCATGTAAGCTGCGGGACGTGTCAGTTGGTCAAAGAGCTCGGCTGGGAGGATCCCGGTGACTCCTGCGGGACCCATGCCAAAACTGAAGATGTAGGCGAACACGCAGGCCATACTCAGATACGGCATGCCGGCCACTTTGCCCTCCAGCGAGAGAGCAACAGTGAAGACCACCGCCCAGCAAGCCATGAACAGATACCCGCCTGCGAGGAGTAACCTGCGTCCAACACGCTCGATCAGTAGATTACAGGCCAAAGCGGAAGTGAACTCACAGGCACCCGTGCCGATTGTGATATACTGAATCTTGTCCATTGGAATGCCGGCTTCCTGAAAGATATAGGAGGCATAGAAGTAAATGGAATCATTTCCACACAGCATCATGGCACTGCTGGCAGCCATTACAATGCAGAGCTGCCTGCGAAGACTTCTGTCTCGGATCAGTTCCCACAGTGTCTTGGCATGGGCATCACCCGCTCCTGCCCGCTCCTGGAGAATCTCTTCCATCTCTTCAGTGAAAACACTGCACGCTCTGAGGCGTTTCAGGGCCTGGCCGCACGCCTCTCTGTCCCCTCGGTCAATGAGCAAGTAACGCGGGCTCTCTGGAAACCAGGGCAAGGTGATCAGCTGTACTAGTCCGGGGAGAGCATTGCTTGCCAGTAGATAAGGCCAGAGAAACTCACTCCCCAATACTTCAGTCAGACCTATTATCTGGCCCATCAGGATCCCTAGAGCAGTGAAAACAGCCGAAGAAAAGGCAACGGCACCTCTCAGGTTCTTAGGTGCACTTTCTCCGAAGTACATGGGCTGGACGTTCATACTAACACCAGCATTTACCCCCACAAGCAGACGTGCCAGAATGATCATCTCAAAGGACCCAGCCGAGCGACTGCTCAGAGCCAGGACTGCACTCAGAAAGAGAAAGCTGTTGTTCAGCAGCAGGGAACCCTTCCGTCCAAACTTGATAGCCATTGGGCCAGCAAGCAGGGATCCCAAAAGTCCTCCGAGTGAGTAAGTGGAAACAATAAAGGTCCATATCAGTGTCACCTGACTAGGCTCAAGAGCTGTACCCCATCTCTTCGTACAGGTCTCATTAATGAACTTCTGAACATAAGATGTGGGTGCATTAATGATAGAAATATTATAGCCATACTGAAAAGTGCCACCAATGGCTGCAGAGCACACAGTTAATGCAAGAGTGCGTGTGCATCCTCCTTGCTTCGTAGTTTCATTCATTTTTTAAATAAATAAATAAATAATTATTTATATAGTCAAAAGAAAGAAGTAACTCACATGTAAATATCTATGCCATTATTGACCAATTATAAAAAATACCTAGCAGGAAAACAGGCACGTGTAGTCCCCGGTGATCTCCTGTCATTGAACTGTGTGATGCAGCTGGAGCACTTCCTCAAAAATGACGTCAGTCTGTCGCTCTATCAAAATAAGAGTCCTTTTGTGTGCAATATAATTACAGTTCCAATGCACACTTAAAACGACCCTCAGGTGAAAGACTCAATAAGCCTTTCTTAAACTGTAAACACTTTAAACCTTCTGACAGTGATCTTGAAGTGGTAATATCATGACTGCAGTTACTCTCAGATCATAAACTGGGGAACAATAGTCCATTAAATACTTGGAAGACAGAAAGACAGAGGAGAAAAAACAGGAAGGGACTTTCAGAGAGACTATTTTCCTAATGTTTGCTTGGTGACACAAGTTTCTGTGCTGAATAGCATGACACCAATCATTTAATCTAATTATAATAAAATAATTTAATTAAGAAACTGAAACATTTATTTTAATACTTACATTTATTTTTTTTTAAATGGATTTGCATTGTGAAAAATAATGACAAATTAGTATTGATGCTACGGAATCCTTTTCTATTGATATATGTCTCCTCATTAATAGTTAGAGCAATGATGCAAACATGAGTTCCATCAACAACTCCAGGAAAGCTTGCAATCCTCATAAAAGTGGCTTGATTTTTCTGCACGATTTGAAGAACGGTTAAAAATGAGCTGCCATACAGGAGTGGCCAAAAGTGATGACCAGCCTAGGAAAATTGACATCTTCACCCTTTATCTATATATAATTAAAAATATATTAAAGATTTTTACGCATATTGCATAGTTGTGCTTCGAGTCAATTGTTTTATATGTGATAACTTTTTAACTTGGCAACCAATGCAGCGATCTTAATACAGGGGTAATATGATCATATTTGCGAGTCCCTTTCAACAGTTTTGTGGCCGCATTTTGGACTATCTGTAATCTGTCCAAAATGCGGCCACAAAACTGTTGAAAGGGACTCGCAAATATGATCATATTAGGGACTGTTCGTTATTTATTTAAAGGGCCACCGGAGGAGATTTGAGATCTGTAGTCAAAAAAGACTTGACCCTCCCTTCGCCAGCAATAATTGTTTCTATGACCCTCCAAAATGATTGTGAAAAAAGGCATGACCCTCCCCGATAATTTATTAATTACTTTTGTACTGGTTTTGGCAAAGATGTTCAGATAGCCATTCCACGATAAACGACTAAACTCCTGCTTTCTCATCTTGCGGCTGTAACGATAGACCAAACCTACAATTCGGTTCGTATCACGATTTTTGATTTGAAAAAATAAATACAAATAAATTTTTTTAAATCATGTTTTCGGTGCTGATGCAGTGGTGACGCGTTTATGTAAAATGTAAGGGTGGCGCTGCAAATACAGTATCTTAAAGCTGCCACAAAGAACCGGCAAAAGTAATGATTATGAATAATTTCAAAAGGGACATTTTAATTGTTTATCAATAAACAAGTCTTTGTCAGTGTGGCTGCAAATATAAAGGTGATGATGCTGACTCGCGATCTTCGCAGTAGTGAACTCGCCAGAGAGAAATGCACATTTACGGATTACAGAAGCAGAGTCTGTAGTCTGTTTTCTTTCGTTTTGAATTATTCTGTTAAAAAGTAGACATGTCAAGCTTTCTATATATTTATCTGTAAAAGTTTTAAAGTCACTTTCAGAGTGGTCATGTCCGTAACGGAGAACTGTCACGTCAGTAAAAAAAAATTCCCTCATAAATGCGAACACGAAAAAAATAAAAAGAATATTTTGTGTTATTAACAGTCTCAAACCAGGACAATTCAATTCGATGATTGTTGTGGTTATGTCTTATTTCGACATATGTGTGCTGCATGCAACAATTATTAATGAAATCCAGGTAATTGGTTGATGAAAAATGTATTAAAATTAAGATACAATTTATACAAAACGAAATTCACTTTAAAGAAAGGCTTTCTACAAAACAACACTTAATGAAGTGGTCAAAATCATGTCTGGCCATGTCTCCCGATATATTGCGTATAGGCTATACTTTTCATAATAAACATAGATGAAAAAAAACATTATAATAAATATGAAACCTAATGCGCTTATTATGGCTACAACACATAGGCTACAGACTCTATTTGTACAAATTGCTGCACATTCATTTAATTCAGAATTTGGCACACAAGTTGAAAGGCATTTGTTTGTGCATAGTAAAACATATCTGCAACATTTATCAAGTTCACTGATAATTGTGCGTGCATTTATTAATCAATATGATACTAAAATCATAATAAAGTAGTAGGGTTCCCTTTCAATAGTCCAAATTCGCGCGCTGCCATTTTCGTCTTTCTTCTGTGGATTTCTTCAGCTCCTGATTGGTCAAATTCAGATAGATCGACAAATCGGCTCATTCAACTGCACAGCGCACACACCTCACGAATTCAAGCCTACAGCTCCCGAACTTTTTAGACATGTTTAAAAATTATCGTGAGGTCGAGAGGTTCGGCTCGGCTCATATCTTCCTAGCACACGACACGAGCCGCAACATGCGAGCACAACCGATTTCCACGCGATTTCTCCCGAGTGAAAAAAATCTGCGACTTCGTAAAACAGCAAAAAATCGCACTGTGTAAGCCCGCCTTAAGGGAGTATGAATATATAAATAGAGTTATATTAACTTATATATTTCAGTATTAAATGCATTTTCTGAGAATTTATATTTCAAATTTTGACTGCAAATGTCACGTCCACAACGCTGGAATTGCCCAATTTTAAAGAATTTATCCTCAACAAGTTTTTTGGGTGTAGGTCTACGTATTTTATTATGTTAACTTCAAATAATACGAATAGTAATTAAAAAATGTGGTAGCCCTATGTCCAACACATCACACTCCACTTTTATTGTGGCAATTTCAGTAGATTTGCTCACTAACATTGTTGTGGAAACACAATAAGAATGGAAACTAAAATAGTATCGTGCTACAGCGCACATCAGCTGCAGTTCTGGCGCCTCAGTCCCAATACTGTAAAACTCGACGTACATTCACATCACATGTTAATGCAGCGGTAGAGTAACACTCACAGGACACTGCACTTATTCGCAATCCCAAAAGTTCATTGTTTGCTCGTGCTTTAAAGCTTTGCCGGGTAAACATTTCATTGGCGTTCTGTTCTATTGCACTTTTTCTGAGCGCGTACTGAAGCGCGCGCGCACTGTCAGACAGCGCCAAACTGGATTTTTGTTGGGTCAGACCCATCTGATAGCGATGAGGGGCCGAGACCGAGAGAGCTACATGGAGCTACATGGAAAGAAATATGCACCAAACAAGCCACTTTGAAATTTAGCTGTTTTGATGAATACAAAAGTTGGGTGACCCTCCCCTATAGACCAAAAAAAGTTGGATGACCCTCCCCTCAACAAAGAATAAAAAGACATGACCCTCCCCTATTTTCCTCTGGTGGCCCTTTCCATAAATACCGAACGGTCCCTTACCCCTGTATTAAGATCGCTGCATTGGTTGCCAAGTTAAAAAAAAAAATCTTTACATGGTACAGCCCCTCTGTATATTGTGGACCTGATTCAGGAGCAGAAGTCAAAGAGACTTTTACGATCTCAGTCACAGAATCTTTTAGTTAGGGTTCCGTGGACAAATCTGAAAACAAGAGAACGAGACTTTGCGTTGCTGCCCCAACGTTATGAAACAGTTTACCACAATATATCATCAAACCTTAGTGAGTTTAAAAGGCATATAAAAACATATTTTTTCACATTAGCTTCTGATCATACATGAGTGTCGAGGTACTGTTGTCACAGGTATTTAAATATCTGTGGTATTTAAATACACGATTGTTAAGAGTCTTAAATACACATAAAACATCTTCAGACTTTAAGAGTCTGAAGATGTTTTATGTGTATTTAAGACTCTTAAGAGTCTGAGGTTCTAGATATTTTTCATATTTTTTATTTATAGTTATTTGTGTTTGTTTTATTTTAATGTTTTATTGTTTGTGCAGCAGTATGATCAACATTGTTGCATTATTATGTGCTTTATAAATCAATCGGAATTGGAATTGACAACAAAATAATCAGTTATTTATATTTCCAATGTATTCTTCCCTCATATTTTTTTTTTATATATATAAATATAAAAATATTTTCCTCATATTTAAGCAAACTTGTAGGGTCATTTAAAAAAAAACTCTGCACATCACTTTTGGCTACCACTGTATGTTTGGTGTGGTCGCCACAATAGTGCTATTTAAGAATATTTATTACTAAAAGACAAAATTAATTAATCAGCTGAGTGTGTGTGACAGGTGAACTGCATCAAAAGAAACGGCTTCTGTTTTCTTATCTTCTACACACACACACACACACACACACACACGGACTGTGACTGAGGAATAATCACTTTAAAAGAGCAGTGACAGTGGAATTTGCTGCTTTATTGCAACGTGGAGTTGGATTATACAACGAATTAGGTAAGCCTTGTAAAGTTATTGCCTGACATTGTATGAATGTCTTTTTCACATCATCTTCAATAGATTTCATCATTGATCTTTGAGATCCTTAATTTTCCAAGTTATTACGTGAATAAGATTTTACTTCATCACCCATAAAGTATGTGTTTGTTGAGTTTAAATGGCTCTTTAGTTTGTGTTTGTTGAGTTTAAATGGCTCTTTAGTGTTTTCTTGAGGTGCATCAGAACTGAATTGATGAGGAATCACACACACACACACACACACACCAGTGAAACTGAGCGACTCACAACCGGGAGTCATTCGGGCTGCAACTAGTGTTTATTGTGACAATTGATTGTTTTTTCCACTTATACCTTCGATTAATCAAATAAAAAAAACACCTTTTTAATTGTAAAAGTTTTCCTGCCTCTTCCATATCCTGACAATTTTGTGCTTCAAACAATATTCAAATTAAAAGCTATGAAAAAGAGCAAGTTTATTTGCATAATAAAATGGCAACATCGTGCAAAACTTTTTGACAAACGTAGTATAAAACAAACAAAAGCACTAAAGTGTTAATGTAAGACGACTTCCCTTGTTTTAACTCTTTCACATTCCTGGACACTGCTCTGATAAACATGACATTATTTCCATTGTTTAAAGTTTTTAATGTCCCTAAAACTTAATATTTTAGTCCGTATCACTGGCCTTCCTGTGTATTAATGGGGTGTTTTCATGGTTGTTCTAGTAGAGGTGTTGTTTTAATACGATTAATCTGAGTGTTTTTTCCTTATGCTGTGAAGGGTCTAGTACCAATTTGCTATAAAGGCCTATTTATGTACATGTCTCTTGTTTGTCTTATTGCTGATGTGACTGATAGATGTCAGTAAAGAGTCTAAAACCAATGTTAAAACCGTATTGTCTTGGAGTGTACCATTTACATCTACAAAGGGTTTTTTTAAAAACAGAAGTTACATTACTGAATTGTTTTGCAAAAAGTGAATGTAAAGATCTAGTGAAACAGGCTACAATGCTGAAATGTCTATTTATCAGTAGTGTTTGTAAGAAGTCCTTAGGTATATATTAGCCTGTCATTATAGAATAGCTTATTCTATAATGCATATTGCTGATCTAGAAATACTCTGGCACAGATAATACTCTCAGATACAGGGCAGCAAACGTCCAACAGCGTTTCATTGGGCCGGATCTGCATGATCATCACCCCTATAGAAATGGCTTTTGTGTTTCTTACTGCATTTCTAAATGTTAATTCGTTCAGTTTGTTTTTTAAATTTGCTCCTTTTGCACAGATCTGTAGCATTTGTTCTGGTAATTGTTTGGGACTGAATGATCTTGTGCATTAGCGCTGCATGAGCGTTGCAGTGTATATGTTTTCATATCTTGGATAGTTAGCAGCAATGTGTGCCATTTTATTTATACATTATAGAGAAATTGTTAATGTGCAGCAAGTTTACGTGTAACCGGTTGTTTGGAAATGCAGCCTACCAGTTTGTTTCCATGGTGACGGTGAGAGCCTTTCTGTCCTGGAGCTCTTCAGAGGACAAGCGAACTTCTTCCCACAGGCTATTAGAACACTTAACTCACATTAAAAGGTATGTATATATTTCAGTATACATTTAGTTTAGTTGGTCTTATATGTTGATTAGTTATTTGGTCTATTTATAGTGTATGTTGTGTATACCTGTTGTTTGTCCAGCTTGCACTACTCCTGTTTTTCTTATGTATGCTTGTACTTACTTTGCACATTTGAGCTGGGAAACGCAACTTGGTTCTGCTGTACACTATTGCTGTATAGTTGGAATGACAATATTCTCCTGCTGTCTGTCTGTGGCCTTTACTGTGAATCAGCAGATCGTCCCGTCCTCCCTCTCTGATGTTGGTGTCACAGGTACTGTAGTTCATCCTAACCCAGGCTGATTTCAAGGTGTTTGAAGAGGCATCAGTTATTCAGAAAATATGAAACCACTGCTTGGCACTTGGGCAAAGGCTGGTCACATTCTGAACCGGCTTGGAGCTGAAGTGAAACACGGGTGTGACGCTATCAGGGAGTATTTAACTAGTCATCACAAACCCTGAACAAGGGCACTGCACAACACTGTCATTTATTTTCTTTTTCTTTTCAATGGACTGTCGTGCTCTCACCATGTTACTGCAGTGTATCCCTCTGTTTCCCACAGGCAGAGTCTGATAGGACCCGTAGACCAGCTGTTGGCTGACTGTGAGCAAAGCTGACTTAGGAAATATCCTTGCTTTTGCCACTCAGACAAAAGACAACATTTTCCTGAGATCTGGATATCCACATAACACTTAAAACCCGCTCAGCGCTCTCAACGGACTCCACACCGACCTGGTAAGGACATCAAGTCTTTGCTGACAACGAGTATGTGCTACAAACACAGAGACATGAGAGGATGGAAATCACTTGCAGTGTCAGTAATTTGAGAAACTGAGTTTTCAGTCATTGCGCAGTCAAACATGACTACTTTTCACGTTGTCTTTGTCCCTTTACTGTGTTTCAAAAAAATGTCCAGGGTTTCTGGCTGTATTTGTTCTTCAGAGGCCCAATCAGATCAATGTTCTGCTATGGTTTATTGATGATCACTTGTCATGGTTCCTCTGGAGTAGAAATCCAAACCCTTCTAACCTTTTTCAACATCAGATAGCTTCATCACTACAGGTGTTAGTTCTATTTTTTGTGGCCTTTGTAACTTTGTCCCTTTTGTAATCATTTGTGCCCTATTTTTTTTAACTTCTCGTTTGGTCTTTTTCTTTTCCCTTTTATACCCTTTGCATGGGGGTCGGAAGCAAAAAAAATGTGGGTGGGTCATCCTCCAGATTTTTTACTGGAGTAGATTAGGGGTGTTCCCGACGCCAAATACCTTATCTAAAATATCTATGCAATAATGAGTGAAGTGAATGAGTGAGAATAAAAATGAAACGAGCGCAAATCCATCTATGCGTGCATCTCTCAGAAACCACAGCTTGGCAAGAGTAATATCAACTCAAATAGGATATTGTATATTATTGTATGTATATTTAAATGATCTAAGCTTTGTTCAATATACAGGCTACTCGAATGAATTGAATAAGCACAGCACGATCACAAATCAAACAGCGCGTTAATTCCCGTATCTGTGCGTCTCCGTCTCCCCAACCAGTTCTAATAGCCTATAATCAACTAAGATTCATATAAATTAATTACTACATGATGTGTCTATTTAAATGTTTTAAACGTCATGATGTCCCATAGGAACCTGAGACTCGTGCTTAGGACATGACAGTTCTCCGTTACGGAAGACTGCTTTAAAACTTCCAGAGACCTCAAACAGAAAGCACAGAGCCTTTCTTTAAAGTGAATTTCGTTTTGTATTAATTGTATCTTAATTTTAATCAATGTTTCATCAACCAATTGCCTGGATTTAATAAATAAGAAGTAAATATAGCAGGCAATAATCACGACACGGAGGCGCCAGCGCATGAACTGGAGCTCGTCTCATAAATGAACCGAAACTCGGTGTAGCCTATTAGTATAAGGTAGCCTACTTGCCTCACAGACCTGAAAAAAAAATATATATATATAGAAAGCTTTTAAACAGAACAATTCAAAACGAAAGAAAACAGACTGCTCTCTGCTTATGTAATGCGTATGAAATGTGCATTTCTCTCTGGCGTGTTCACTACGGCAAAGCTACTCTTTGCAGCCGACACACACAAAAACATTTGTTTATTAATAAACAATTAAAATCTCTCCTTGCTATATTTGACATTCATAATCATTACTTTTGCCAGTTTTTTGTGACAGCTTTTAGGTGCTTTATTGGCAGCGCCACCCTTACATGTTACATGAACGTGTCACGCCGCGTCACCACACCCCCAAAAGCATCAAGGTTTGTATCGAATTGTGCGTCAAAAATCGTGATATAAACTGAATCGTGGGTTTGGTTATATCGTTACACAGCCCTATCAAATATAGTAGGCTAACG
The DNA here is from genome assembly GCF_029890125.1 of Rhinichthys klamathensis goyatoka. Taxonomy (NCBI): domain Eukaryota; kingdom Metazoa; phylum Chordata; class Actinopteri; order Cypriniformes; family Leuciscidae; genus Rhinichthys; species Rhinichthys klamathensis. The sequence goes on along the minus strand of NW_026606729.1, from coordinate 32,488 downwards.
CATTTTTTGGCGGTAACGGTAACAGCGTTATTAAGATGGGAATAGTAATCAATTAGATCACTGCAAGTGACTGAAAAGTGAGCAGACATATGCGCTGAATTAGAGACCGTAAAGGTGAGTGGGTCCAATATCATTGGTCTTAAAAAGTGGGTGGGTCTTGTCCCACCCATATACAATGGTTCCGACGCCCATGACCCCATGTATTTATAGTAATGCCCTATTTGCCTATCAGTCAAATGTAGTTTGGCTTTCGAATGTAGTAGCTTTTTTAAAGCAGCTTTGTCCAATTGTAATTGTTTATGCTGCTTTGTATTGTTTAAAGGAGTCATAATGTAGTATTAACTTTGATACCCACGCTCTATTATAGTCATTTCATGCCCTTCTAAAAAAGAAAAATTGGAAAAAAATAAACACAGAGCTCGTTTGACCCTTATTTCTGAATGCATTATTGTCTCGCGAGATCTGATGCGAGGTTTTGGCTGTCGTGGACGGTCATTTTAATAATGCAAATGAGGGGCGCGTTGATTGGTGGTAGGAAGGAGGGGGCTTGACACCGCAGGTAACTTCAGCATATCATTCCAAAAAGAGATCATGGCGCAAGTTGTTAATGAACCCGACCTGGCCGCGACCTACGGGATTCAACCGTATATGTTTGAGCCAGACTCTGAACCAGAGCTGGAAACGGAAGAGGAACAACAGTCAATTGAAGGACGTCTACATCAACATGTCTCTGAATGGTAAAGACAATTTTTTTGACTGAGACATACATTAACATCAGTAACGAGCTAAAACGTTTTTTTGCTATTTTCTCCCACATAAGTTTAGCTTTAATTTAATGTAGATTACATTAACGGAGATGTAGTCTACTTTATTTTCAGCTTACAGTGGTTATAGAGATTAACGTTTGCTATAATGTGTTGTTTTTGCCTTTTTTGACGTTGTGGTTTTTTAGATATTTAATCATTTTCATCTGCAGACATGTAACGTTATGTTTTTCTTTATGTTTATTAATTCTTGACTGTTTTTTAAATGTATCTATCCTTATCACATACATTAACCGCATTAGTAGTTAGCTGCTGTTTGTTACACAAAATATAGTAATAAAAACACAGTCTTACCGTTTCAAATTCAGGCAAGTCCCTGATTGTTGGAATGGCACCTTTTTCCAAACGTAGCTTCGATGCCAACTTCGCCTGATATTGCCCCAAATTTGTAAAAGATTATTTTGTGAAATGTTTAGCGCAGACACCTAACGTTGAGCAAGTTGAGATGGTTGTTGGAACAGCGTCATTAAAAATAAATTTCATCCTCTTGTCCCTTGTAGTTTGGTCAGTTTTGGGTAAAGAAAAAACATTAGAATGTGGATTATGACAGTCAACCACAGAGCAACTCACGTGTGCACTACGTTCTTGCATCTTTCTTGACTGAATATGATGGGGAGAGGGGCAGGGCGGGCCTCCTCTGCGGTGTCCATATATGGTATATCCGGCCCCGTCTTGACGTCATGTCGGGGGAGAAATTGAAATCTCGTATTTGAGTGCGCGTGCACGTTGGCTAGTTTAAGAACCCTGGGGTAAACAAACGCTTCACTTTTGAATATCGGCATCCCGGCAAATGTATAATCGTTAGTCAATCATAACATACATTGATTCTCATGGAAAAGTGAAAATTGCACATTATGACTCCTTTAACCCCCTGGGATCGAACCGTCACTTCAGATTAACACAATTGTAATCTTTGTGTTTTTTAATCCATAAATTCAAAATGCTAACTAACGTCCACTTCAAGGCTCATGGTACAAATTTCGAAGTACCAACGTTACCTTGTTTGACCTTTTAATGGCAGGTGTTAAATGAGCTCACATCAGTCTCCATTTACACAACCATCCAAATATTTTTGTTAAACTAGACATTTAGTAGTTCCTTTTTAATCATGATTTCAGTGAGTTCCATGACAATGCCAAGGGAACACTGTCCAGGAGAATAAACAGCTGCCCAGACGAGAAGAGTCCTCCTTGAATTAAAGAGCATCTATTATTTCCATAGTTTTGTCTGTTATGTTGCTCATTTTTATTTAACTGCGTTATAGTACAGAACTTGTTTTTTAAACTGGTTTTGATTTTATTAATGTGGCAGCAGTCTTATTTATAAAAGTGGTGATCTTTTCAATCAGTGATCATCTTTGTGTGACCCATAGGGGGCGCTCTTACCAAAGAACTTGACTATCAAAGTTAGAAAACCCAAACAGCGCTCCCGTTAATCTATCTAGGCAGGTTGTATCCACTGAAGGAGACCGAAAGGGGACTGATGTTCTCAAATGTAAATTTATTAAACACTAGACAATAATGTACAGATTGGCAATCAGAGCAGGCAAATGTTTCCCGGAGGTTGCAGCGAACAATCCTACAACATACAAATCACAGTGAATAAAAGTCTCATAGTAAAGGGAGTTACAAGATATAAAGATATAAATAAAATGTACACGTTACATCTAGAAGGAAAAGTATTAGTAAACTTGCGTTACTGCAAACCCATTTAGAATCACTACTCGCTATTATGTGAGCAGATTTCTATAGACCCGTAACTGCGGGCACCATTTACTGGTCACCATACACGCAGACGCCAGACCGAGCTACAAACTAACAAAGAGCCATCTTAGGCATTTCTCAATGAGTTTAGTATAAATGACAAATAAACAACCTTCCAAAGGACACACATTCACCCATTTGCACAGCCAATACACCAAGAAGCTCACTCTTCCGCCCACACCGCATTAATGTTTTTCCATCCATGTCTCACGACACATTTAAAGGGACACGTCCCTTACGCCACCTGATCCAAATAATCAGTGCCAGTGGGCAGGCCTTAAAGATACACTTCTCATCTCTCCACCATCCTACCCGCTACATTTGCACTTTCATCTTTGGCACTATTTCAGAAGCCTCAGCTCTCATGTGAAGGCCTGGGTCAATTCACATTTATTTTTATAGTGCTTTATACAATACAGATTGTTTCAAAGCAGCTTTACAGTAATAACAGGAAAACTCTGGGTTCGGGCCAAACTCCGAGCTTGGACAGCGCGCCAAATATGCATAACCTTTACCCCATCTTATTATATGTAGGTGTGAACTTGTGAGTTCCCGGTTTTTTTTTAGTAACAAGGGAGTTGAGTGAGAGTGAAGGTCACCCACTAGTCACGTCTTCATTTGTTCTGTTTTCCCGCCACTCATCTGTTTCTATGGTTACTGTCATTTAGTTCATCATCTGTTCCACCTGTGTCTAGTTAATCATCATCTGTGTCACCTAGTTTCTGTTAATCTGTGTTCATCAGTGTTTGTATTTAGTTCCTTTCAGTTCAGCCAGTCTTTGTCTGTTCTCAGTCTTATTTAGGGGGCTTTTACACTGGGCTCATTTGCTGCGGTCCGAGCCCGAGCGCGTCTGTTCCCCCGCAGCGTTGGTCTGGTTTCACACTCAACTTGATTCTATCGAACCCTGCACGGTATCTACACGGTTCGGGAGCAACCGAACTCAGACCACCTCCTCCAGGTAGTCTCGGGTTCGGTACCCCAGTGCGCACCCGGGTCCCATGACAGCGTTCACATTAAGCGTTTTTTTTCATGCGAACCGTGCCCCGTTCCGAACTAAACTGCCAGTGTGAAAGCCCCCTTAGTGTGTGTGTGTTCATCCTGCCTGTCTGTAACCGTTGGAATTATATTAATAGTAAAAGTTTGTATTGGAGCTTTTTGCCTCGTTGTCGTCTTCAGCCTACACCACACCGTGAAAGAAGGTGTGTTTTTATTTATTTTTTTAGGTTAGAGTTCCTCCTTTAATTAGTTGGTGAACTGTTTTGTTTATTTTAGGTCTTGGTCTCCCCTGAGCCTTTGCTCCCCTTTTACAATATGCCTTTTATTTTATTATTTTGTGAATCCTTTATGTATATACACTCACCGGCCACTTTATTAGGTACCCCATGCTAGTAACGGGTTGGACCCCCTTTTGCCTTCAGAACTGCCTCAATTCTTCGTGGCATAGATTCAACAAGGTGCTGGAAGCATTCCTCAGGGAGTTTGGTCCATATTGACATGATGGCATCACACAGTTGCCGCAGATTTGTCGGCTGCACATCCATGATGCGAATCTCCCGTTCCACCACATCCCAAAGATGCTCTATTGGGTTGAGATCTGGTGACTGTGGAGGCCATTTTAGTACAGTGAACTCATTGTCATGTTCAAGAAACCAATTTGAAATGATTAGAGCTTTGTGACATGGTGGAAGTAGCCATCAGAGGATGGGTACATGGTGGCCATAAAGGGATGGACATGGTCAGAAACAATGCTCAGGTAGGCCGTGGCATTTAAAGGATGCCCAATTGGCACTAAGGGGCCTAAAGTGTGCCAGGAAAACATCCCCCACACCATTACACCACCACCACCAGCCTGCACAGTGGTAACAAGGCATGATGGTTCCATGTTCTCATTCTGTTTACGCCAAATTCTGACTCTAACATCTGAATGTCTCAACAGAAATCGAGACTCATCAGACCAGGCAACATTTTTCCAGTCTTCAACTGTTCAATTTTGGTGAGCTCTTGCAAATTGTAGCCTCTTTTTCCTATTTGTAGTGGAGATGAGTGGTACCCGGTGGAGTCTTCTGCTGTTGTAGCCCATCCGCCTCAAGGTTGTGCGTGTTGTGGCTTCACAAATGCTTTGCTGCATACCTCGGTTGTAACGAGTGGTTATTTCAGTCACTGTTGCCCTTCTATCAGCTCGAACCAGTCTGGCCATTCTCCTCTGACCTCTGGCATCAACAAGGCATTTCCGCCCACAGAACTGCCGCTCACTGGATGTTTTTTCTTTTTCGGACCATTCTCTGTAAACCCTAGAGATGGTTGTGCGTAAAAATCCCAGTAGATTAGCAGTTTCTGAAATACTCAGACCAGCCCTTCTGGCACCAACAATCATGCCACGTTCAAAGTCACTGAAATCAACTTTCTTCCCCATACTGATGCTCGGTTTGAACTGCAGGAGATTGTCTTGACCATGTCTACATGCCTAAATGCACTGAGTTGCCACCATGTGATTGGCTGCTTAGAAATTAAGTGTTAACGAGCAGTTGGACAGGTGTACCTAATAAAGTGGCCGGTGAGTGTATATATATATATATATATATATTAGGGGTGTCACGATACTCCAAATCCTCGATTCGATTACATTTTCGATTCCAAGGTCACGGTTCGATTCGATTCTCGATTTTTACATTTATTTTTTTAAAGCCGAAACCGGCCAATCAGGATGCTCTCTGTCTTACATGCGCTTCATGAGGCACATACGCAAGATCTCTCGCTCTCTCCTGTGCGCGCGCTATACAGTTTGGAGCACAGTTTTTTCTGTCTCGCATGCGCGATTGCTCGCTCGCTCACTCTAGATTCCGGGAGATTAACTAATTTGCGAGCATCAGGGAGCCGCTATCAATATGCGGGAGACTCCAGGAACTTCTGCGAGACTTGGGATGTCTGCAAAGTAAACTGTGGCTTTTTTGAAGCGCGAACGTTGTCAACATAACTCACTGGAAATCCAAAAAACGTACACACCTGCGACTTCAATGAAAGAGGAGGGGGTTCAAGTTCGGTCGATGGGTCTCCTGCATCTGCAGTTGCCATGCTATCTTTTGAATGGCTGTAGCTAAGAGGAGGTTGACCATAGACTCGCAGTGTGTTTTTTTCCCGCTTGGCACGCCGACCGGACGTGACATGGGGGCGTGGCAGCATCGACGATTCCATTTTTTTTTATTCGATCGATTCGAAATTTTTTTGATTTCGATTTAAGATCGAAATCATGACACCCCTAATATATATATATATATATATATATATATATATATATATATATAATTTCATTGTTCTGTAGGGTATCTGGACTGTGTCAGTTGGGACTCATTTAATTCTACATTTAGGAAAGCTTTTAACATTTGGCTCCTACCCGTAACTCAGGCCTGGCCCCACAAAGTCTGCGTCAAAATTGCCACTTGACACCTTTACGGCATGAGAGTGTTTACCCAAACACCAATAAACTAGAATTCGCCGAGCTTCAAAAAGATCTTATCGGCCTAACACCCCCTTTCTGCGGAGAAAGGAATGCCAGGCGGCCGAAAGTTCGTTCCTTCACCTAGCACAGACATGCCTTCATTGAAATCTGTAACTTGACTAATTCTGAGAAGAAATTAACCCTTTTTAATCCTATATATTATAGATATAAATAACCATGTGTTAAATGTATTAACATGTACCTAATGTTCCATCTTATGATTTTCCTTTGTGTGTTTGGTCTGTTTCTTGTGAACTCTAATGGGTTAATGTTCCAGACTTTGCATACTATGGTTAACCAGAATCGTATGTATGGCATATTTGGTCTCTATAACCTGGTACTTTGAAGATCAAAGTGACTGTGTACATGATATGTTGATAACAACAACATATTACTATTGCAAGCATCTTCCATAGTTTCTTCATCGGCTAACACCGAGAGGCTGGACTTTCCTAAGGTTATAAATTGCATCCACACCTCCCTTAGCTCTCTTACCTCCTTCGCTTCGACATGCAATTACTCGTTCTCCGTGATCCCCGCAGGGACTTTTTCTTTTAAGTTTTTTTTTTTTCCTTTGTTCATTTCCCCAGACGAGGAAATGAACTTAAGTCTGAATTATTTCTTTGGTAACCTTATGCCAAGGACCTTTAAGCCTTTGAAATTGCGCGCTCCGGACACAGCCGCAAACCACGTGACGCTACAACGCCACACACACGCGCTCTCTCGACTCAGCACCGCAAAGAACCAAATTCAAGTATACTCGTTTTATCGAGCTCTCAGAGCATTATGATGGTGTTTTTCCGTGTTGTCTCTCAAAGGTTTTAAAGTCTGTAATTTGCCACTGATCCTTCCAGACTCTCTCTCTCTCTCTCTCTCTCTCTCTCTCTCTCTCTCTCTCTCTCTCTCTCTCTCTCTCTCTCTCTCTCTCTCTCTCTCTCTCTCTCTCTCTCTCTCTCTCTCTCTCTCTCTCTCTCTCTCTCTCTCTCTCTCTCTCTCTCTCTCTCTCTCTCTCTCTCTCTCTCTCTCTCTCTCTCACTCTCTCCTTGTTTCTTTCACTCTCAGATCCTTTTAGTGTTTTGTTCATTGTCGTTGTGTTATTGTCTGTATATACATTTTATTCCTGTAACCAGGGCCGGTTCTAGACATTTGGAGGCCCTAGGCAATATTCATGTTGGAGGCCCCCCACCCCCAATAAAAAAAACTCTTGAAACAAATATGATTCCTAACCTTTTAATTTATACAACATTTAATTTTAAATGTTGTATATTTTTACTTACACAGTACATAAGTTTGGACACATTACTATTTGTAATGTTTTTGAAAGAAGTCTCTTATGCTCATCAAGCATGGATTTATTTGATCAAAAATACAGAAAAATATATAGTGAAATATTTTTACAATTTAAAATAATGGTTTTACTATACTTTAAAATATATTTCTGTGATGCAAAGCTGAATTTAGTGTCACGTGATCCTTCAGAAAACTTTATAATATTCTGATTTATTATCAAATGGTAGCAATGGTGCTTAATATTTATTTTATAACCTGTGATACTTTTTTTTCAGGATTTTTTGATTATTAAAAACTTGTTTGAAAAAAGTCTTCACTATCACTGTTTATATATTTAACACATCCTTGCTGAATATTCTTGTTGTTTTTTTTATCAAATAAATGCAGGCTTGTAGAGCATAATAAGAAACTTCTTTCAAAAACATTCATAATAGTAATTGGTCCAGACTTTTTACCAGTAGGTTACTGTATGTTGGCTTACATATTAATCAAACTTTATCTAAGGTAATCTCTTTTTTGTTTAATGAAGATGTTATTGTTATTTTGCTGTTTTATTCAATTTATTCACAGTTCCAGAATACCACTTCAGGAAATGAACATAGCCTAAGTGCTTTTATCATTTTTTTCATAGCTGCGGTATGGGCAGGGTTTTTCCCTGCCATTTAATCAATATTGACTGCAGATATTGTCATATTATTCATATAAGTAATATGATATTATGCATTGCATTGTTAGCTTAAATATGCTATACACAAATCAAGTGGAAGAGAAAGACACGGTCGCTACTGATTAGAAAAAAAAATTCTAAACTGATATTATTGGCGTAACTTAGGGGTGACCCCGAATAGTCGAAGATTCGATGCTTCGATAGGAGGAGCCTGATTCGACTACCAATCTCACGGTCGAATCTTCGCAGATGTGTTAATTAAACGAGGATTATGTCATTTTGGCTATATGAGTGTGCTCAATGTCTGATTTCACATAGAACTACTGGTTTTCTGTCAATACGTTAATATACAGCTTATTATGATAATGCTGTCAATAAAAAATGTGCAAAGAAAGAAGCTTTTAATAAATATTTTTTAACGTGCGTGCAGCGTGAATAAATCCAAACACCCCGTGACAGATTTAAGTTTCACTTTCGATCCGTGACCGTGACCGACAGAGCTGCGTCTTGTCGGCAGGGATTTAAATCTTTAAAAATGTCTGGGATAAGAAAATCTAAAGATGCACACCATCAGAAAGGATATTCTCCAAGGCTGGATTTAGCATCAGGAAAACCATGATCGCACTTCTGCCGGCCAATAATGTTAACAGGTTGGTTTTCCTCGGGACGTTCTAAAACGCAGAAAAAAGCTGTTAAAACGCTTAAATGGCACTTTTACGTGCTTAATGTATGTACACAGTAGGCTACACACCTTAAGAAACCATTCTATGTGCAGATAAGCAGATGAACCCAGAATATGAACGCAACGCGTTTCTCCTATAGAAAGTTACGTAAAGCTTTTTCTTTCACGGTTTTCTATGGGAGGAAAATGCTTAATGTAGAATATAATAAAACGCGTTGCGTTCATATTCTGGGCTCATCTGCTTTTCTGTAGGCTATATAGTATGCTTTATTAATAAGGTGTGTACAGAATTTGATCTTTTAATATAACAGTTTTAGGACAAAGCCGTTAAGCGTTTTTCGCGTTAAGCGTTTTAGATTGTATTTTATCCGCGCACACAATTTGAAAAGACTCAAACGGACACAGAGTGAAAGACTGGATTTTGTTTTTTCGATCAGGTATGGGTACAAGTGATTTTAAAACATTTCAGCCGGTTCTAATTTGATTTTTGGATAGTGTGAACACGTTTAGCTAAAAAGACCGCTCCAGTTTAGCGTTTATTGTTGTTTCTGCAGTTAAAAAGACAAAGTTGACAATCCTGGCCATACTTTCGTTATTTTAATAATTTCTTTATTTTATTTTTTTAATTGATCACTCAGGGTGATCTAATTTAACTATTTGTGACTTGTGTTTTGAATATTTGTTCACCTGCACTTTAGGCATTTTGCACACATTTGTTCTGCTTCTTGTGACTTGATTCTGACTTATATCGTTTTGTATTTTTATTTATTGTAAATGCATATTGTGTTCTTAATTGTTGATTATTTTTCAGTGCATCGATGTTGCGCTGTAGGCCTATCCCAGCTAACAAAAATAAGTTGTCAGAACGTTTTGCTAACATTCCCATTAGGTTAGGAAAACGTTATTTCAGGAAGGTTTTTTACTAACATTTACATAACTTTTACATAACGTTAGTGAAAGTTATGGGAACGTTCCCTGTTAGCTGGGATAGAGCATGCTCGTACAGGCAATTCAGCCGATTTAATTTGATTTGCATGTGAAATGCAAATCCTATCTGCAGTGTGGCCTTTCTGCAGTTATTTATGTTATTTCTTAGTTTTATTGATCCAAAATATTTTTATACATTTTCTTCTATATCTTTGTGTGATGTTCTGTACATCGCGGCTTTAAAATGTTAAAGCCCCGCCCCCTCCCCAACACAACACACATGATTTGACTATTAGTCGACTATGGGCAGGACTTGACGAATCTGATTCGACTATAAAAATCCTTAGTCGGGGACACCCCTAGCCTAACTAAGTAGACTATGATGTCAGGGTATAATCTAATCATCAGCAGAATTTAGAAGATAGACCCGAGATCCTTTATTTTAAACATTTAAAAATGTTGTAGTGTGTAGGCTTTTTAACTTTGTATACAAACGTCTTGACTTTTACTTTTGTAGCGTTTTTAGTCAGCTCCCGACGTGATGTTATTCATTGTAGGCGCAAATTCAAAGCGTCGCGTCTGGGCACGTTAATGACGCTCGCGCTCTTTTAAACTCGTAATAAAGCGGTGAATGATTTTTCCAGAAATTACGCTGATCTACAGTACAAGTTTATATTTAGAATACATTGCAATCCAAAGTATCATTGCACTATCCACATACCTGCTTTCAGTTCATCTGCTCAGTTGTCACAATAAATTCAATTCAATTCAAATGTATTTGTATAGCGCTTTTCACAATACATATTGTTTCAAAGCAGAAAGTGCATTTCAGAATTTCTTGCAATGTCCTGCTTTTCCTTTATTGTAAGTGTTAACTTGTTCATAATTTTTTCTCCAATAAATAATTGTGCCTTTTCAGCCTGTTGTGAAACCATTTTTTGGAAACCTAACTAGAAGACTGGGTCTACTAGCGCAAGTTTACTGATAACGGCTGCTGATAAGTAAAAAAACAACACATTACTGTTTGACATGCATTACTAACCCTTGTTACAGATCTGCCAGGCTCTCACACCAGCCAATCACAGCGCACTCCCTCACCTGAGTCCTGATCTCACACACCTGCACCTCATCATCACCCTCACTACTTATACAAACACTTCACCCCAGCTCATTGTCTTGTCTTGTTTGTAGGAAGAGGACTACTTACCTTGCCTTAATGTTGAACTACCTGATATCTCCAGCAATCCTTCTCCAGTCTCAATTCCAGTGTCATCTCCAGCATCTCATCTTCATTCTCCTTTGTGTAGATCCTCCAGTGTCTCGTCCTTCCTCCGTGTCTCCTAGTCCACTGTTGTCCTGAGTTCCTGTCATCTACCAGTCATCTACCGTGCCATCTACCAGTCATCTCACCTGTAAGAAGAAACATACCATTCACTGCCAGCATCCCAATCTCCAAAGTATCATTGCACTATCCACATACCTGCTTTCAGTTCATCTGCTCAATTGTCACAATTAATTCAATTCAAATTTGTTTGTATAGCGCTTTTCACAATGCATATTGTTTCAAAGCAGCTTTACAGAAAGTGCATTTCAGAAAGGTACATAGAAAAATACAGTTAGTTAAAGCTGCAGTCGGCAAGTCTGGCAGATTGAGTGGACTTAGGCAAAATTTTGAATGTTTACAACTCTCATGCCCCTCCCCCACTATCAATGAATACCCTCCCACCGAGTTCGTGCTCGTCAGTGCGTGTGCACCAGATTTTCAGTGAACGCGCCCGTCTCATCAGCATCCATCAACACCATGGATTATTTGAAGGTATGCTGTCCTGGCTAATCTACCGATAGATTGCAATTGCTAACGTCATTTATACTCTAAATGAGCTTACTTGATTTTCCGCCATCACTCTTCGTTACTGCGTGAACTTCCGCGAACTTTGAACTGCGCGAGGGGTGGCGTGTGCCCGATCTGTGATTGACAGTCAAATCTCACACCCCCCAGCGCTGATTGGACCCGGTGATCCGGGAGCTGTGGATTTTTGCAAAACAAATAACACGCTCCAGGTGGACTTAGAAGCTCAGGTTTTTTTCTAAAACCACTTTATTTATGTTGTTCTGTCGGATTATAGTGTCGATTTCACTGAATGTGATAAAAAAAATTTGCCGATGGCAGCTTTAATCATGTATTAATTTAGGGCATAACATATCGCCGGCGTTGAGTCGTCTCCTCACAGGCGTCGAGTCGTCTCATCGCAGGTGTTGGGGCATCTGAAGTCTCTGTGAGAGGCTGTATACAAACTGGAGCTGACGAACGCTATTTACCTCGGGACTAGCGTCCCGAGATAAAAGCAGATGGGAAATAATTAGCATAGCTGCTGTTCATAATATTAATGCATTCGATCTGATTCAACAGTGGTATAAAAGGTAAGCATTATGTAAATGCTTGGCTAAAGAGATGCGTCTTTAATCTAGTTTTGAACTGGGACAGCGAGTCTGAGCAACGAACAGTATCAGGAAGGCTATTCCAGAGTTTAGGAGCTAAATGTGAGAACGCCCTCCCTCCTTTAGTGGACTTAGATATCCTAGGAATGACCAGAAGCCTCGAATTTAGTGATATTAAAGAACGCGATGGATTGTAGGGCGATAGAAGGTCCATTAAATACACAGGAGCTAAACCATTTAGGGCTTTATAGGTCAGTAGTAATACTTTGTAATTGATACGGAACGTAATAGGTAACCAGTGTAGAGATGATAAAATTGGTGTTATATGATCATATTTTCTTGACCTAGACCTAGAACTCTAGCGGCTGCATTTTGCACTAACTGTAGCTTGTTTATTGAGGATGCAGGACAACCAGCTAATAAAGCATTACAGTAATCTAGTCTCGAGGTCATGAATGCATGAACTAACTTTTCTGCATCAGAAACCGATAGCATGTTACGTAGCTTAGCTATGTTTAGCTAGGTGGAAAAAGGCTGTTCTTGTAACATATGAACTGATTTTCGAAAGACAAGTTGCGGTCTAGTATAACACCCAGGTCTTTTACTGTAGTGGATAAAGTAACAGGACATCCTTCTAAATTAAAGTTGTATTGTAAGAGGTTTTGTGGGTAGTTTTTTGGACCAATAAGTAATATTTCCGTTTTATCTGAATTTAATAGCAGAATATTGAGTGTCATCAGCTATATAATATAACTGTTTTCTTATAATATAACCAAGTGGCAGCATATATATTGAGAATAGCAGAGGGCCAAACACCGATCCTTGCGGCACTCCGATTTTTTGCCCCCATTTAAACAGACAAAATGGTAACGGTTCTAATAAGTACGATCTAAACCTGTCCCTGAACACCAGTGTAGTTTTGTAGTCGATCCAAGAGTATTTTATGATCTATAGTGTCGAACGCAGCGCTAAGATCGAGTGGAACTACTATTGAGATACAGCCTTGGTCAGAAGCTAAAAGTAAATTGTAATTTTAACTAGCGCAGTTTCTGTGCTTCCTACCAAACTTCCCTAACAACCCTATCCTAGTCCCACATTTTCCCCTCTTCCCTGCACCTCTCCCACACTTTTCTTTTTCTGTTTACAGCTGTATGGCTATTCCAGAGTTCAAATGTTGACTTTATTCCAGATGTAACCACACTCCACTTTTCTTGGGTCTGAATGAGACCAGGATTTGAACAGAGGACACCGTAAAACAAAAAACTGGCAGGGCAATAATTGTAAATAGTATTTTGAAACATTTACTTTTGAGTTTCATGTAGTTAACCTCAACTTCACCTTGTCTTCTTGAGCTGTGCAGCTTCTTGAAGTTTGTCCTGCTCCTTGGTCTTGCTCGTCACTGAGATCTTCAGTACTCATCTAGGTAAGCTTCCATAATTGAGCTCTTCTACTCTTTTGCTCTCTGAACTCTGGATATGTAGAGTTGGATATGTAAACTGATTGAAAATTGACTTCTGGTCTCACTTTTTGTATACTGAGCTCTTTATTGGTTTAAGCCATGTTCCTTAACAGTTTTGTTGGAGAATAAGGCCATCTTTCAATGCAGCCTCTGAGTCTACCCTGTTACACTCCTCAAAGTAGTATACCTAACATTGGTTGATCAGTCACCTGCAGGTGCATATGCAAAACCACAAGCTCAGGTATCAGATAGGAGGTTTAGTCAGCAGAGGTGTGTTTGGCAATGTGGATGCAAAAGTTTTAGAGCTGGTTAATTGATGCGTTAACTGAATGTCAACATATGTTAAAATAGTTGTTTTAATCTTTCTTTTGTGAAGTTTCTTTTCTTGTTAATGTGCATGTGTACTCTTGTAAGTTGCCTGGGTCAACAGTTTTATGGTGACTGCCAGCATTTTTAGTAATAGTTTTTGTATTATGCTTTTAGATATTATGCCGGTTTCATCTGTGCCTTTTTATTTTTGCAAATAGGACCCTTTCATTTTGTCCCTGTCCTCTTTGTATTTATCTCTGACCATATTTCTGTTTTTTTCTTTAGTTTTTTCCCCTTTACACCATTGTCTTTTGTCCTACTTATTTTTCAATGTATATTTTTTAATAGTAGCTTTGTCCTTCATGTATTTTTTTTTCTGGACAACATTTGTTTTTGTATGTATAACTTGGCCACTTGTACCGTTTAAGCCTTGTTTCTTTGTCCCTTTCCCTTCTTAATATAATCAATACTTTTGTTTTTTCACGTATTGATTATTGTAATGCTTTGCTGGCTGGAGTTTCTAAAGTTTCCCTACGTAAATTACAGTTGGTACAAAATTCAGCTGCTAGAATTCTGACTAGGACCAGTGCAAGGGAGCACATCACACCTATCCTGGAAAAATTGCACTGGCTTCCTGTTAGTTTCCGTATTGATTTTAAAATTCTCATGTTCACTTATAAGGCCTTGCATAATTTGGCCCCTCAATATTTGTGTGAACTTAATCCCATACACCCCTACACGTGCTCTTCTGAAGCTGGTCTTTTAACTGTCCAAACAACACGCCTAAAAACTATGGGTGATCGTTCTTCTTTGGCTCCTAAATTGTGGAATTCCCTGCCCTCTGAGATCAGGAATGCAGAATCCCTTGGTGCTTTTAAATCGTCCCTTAAAACTTACTTTGTTAGGGTAGCTTTTATGTGATCCATGTGATTGTTTGTTATTATATTGGCTTTTTATTTTTTATTGCTTGTTTAGTGTTTACTGCCTGGACTGTTATGTGTCTTTTAACCTCATTATTTTTATGTAAAGTGCTTTGAGATGCAACTTTTAAAGGCACTATATAAAATAAAGATTATTATTATTTATACTTTATAAAGCTGTATGAGTAATTTGCTTTGTACAACACTATAGTCCTGAAATTGCTGCTGGTGTATTTATTCCTTCACTTCACATCACATCATGTATCCAATTTAAGACATGTTTGTCTATGTCTATTGTCACAATGGCCCTTTTGTATTTGTGCATTTTCCCATCTTTGTATTTATTTTATTCCTATCTTGTCTTTGCATTTTTCAAAGCATATTGTTTGTTTATGACAAAAAAATCTAACCCTTCCATCCATCTTTCATTTATGCTCCTTTCATTATTAGCCATTACGCTGTTCTATGTCCCTGTCCAATTGACTATTTTATGCCCATTCCTATTTTTCTAAAACTGTTCTATTTTGTATTGAAATGTACTGCATAAAATGTTTTGTCTTTACTGTTTGTGTATTTTGTATATTTATGTACTTGTTTTTATTCTCTGACTGTCTTCTGTATGTTAGCATTAGTGGCTGTCTTACTATGCCCTTTTCTGCTTTGTGATGTTTCTCTATGCTCTTGTGCCCATTTGTATTTGTGCCTGATGCTGCGATTTCATTCAGCCTGTTTGAATTTTGTTCTCCCCCTGATGGGATGGCTATCGGGTTCACTGGGTACTTCATTCATTTTCATGAACTTCTGGAGAACTTTCTTTTTAAGTGTTCAACCGTTGGACTTGGGTGGGTGAGACTTGGGTGGGACTTATGTGGATCTTGGGTGGGTGGGACTTGTCCAGAGTTGATTTCAACCCTTCACCCCAACAGTCTATCAACTTCAAGTGCATATCAAAGTCACTTAAGCTACAATATATAGGGGTGCCTCCCAATCACAAAGACAGTATTTTTCTTAAGTGTTTTTTATTTATTTATATTGTACTAATTAGATTTTTGTATGTGTGGTTTTGCCTCTTGTTCCATTTAAGATCAAGTTTGTCTTTGTCCCTTTTTTATTAACCCTTTCTATCTCTCCTTTATGACCCTTTTTGTCTGTGTCTTTGCATTTATGGTATATATATGTTTTTATTTTTGCTTTTAATGTTTTTTTTTAAAGCCATTTTTTTTATTATACCTTTCATGCCATTGTTTCCCCCTTATATTGTAAAACTTTTTATGGAAGTTGTAAACTTACTTGTCTTGTATTTGTTACACTTTGTTTTCATTTTAAAGTCTTATTGTACTTGGGTTATGGTCCATATTTATGTTTCCATGTTCTGTTTTTTTTAAAGCCCGTGTTAACCTTTTTGTTTCTACCCTTTTATGATTTTACTTGTGCCCATATGCCACTTTGTGTAATTTGTAATACCCTATTTGTAAATCCTAACCCTTTTTTAAAACTTTCAAAATTACTTTAAAGTACTTGTCAGGTTTATAATCTGTTTTTGTTTATTTTGTGTTCCCATTATCCTATGTTGGCCGGTCCCTCCAACTATTTAGACAGTCCAGTCTGATGTCCTTCCCACTCAGCATGTTAGGGTGGGAGGAGCAGCATCAATGAGAGGCTTCTCTCATTGATGCTGCTCCTCCCACCCCCTCTACCCATGTCATCTAGTTAATGGGGCCTGTGTCCACTGGCTCCTTTCAGCCCTTTGGTCTGCCTTTGGCTTCCAGATTACCAGCTCCGCCTAGGTGTTGATCCTCTGTGTTTGTGCCTAGCCCCGGACTTAACTTTCACTCTGTCGACCTATCAACTCCACCATGGGCAGTTATCCCTCAAGCTGTATCGGGGGCTAATCCTAACCCCTATGGTTCTTCCTCTAACCTACAGTGCAGTGGTCTTGACATGGGTCTTCGGCTCTGCCTAGGTCCCCATCTCTAATGGCTCCATCTGAGTTGGTTGTCAGCACCTGCCTTGGTCACACCTCTCTCCAGCTCCACATTGTCAAGATGCTACTCATCCTCCTTTGCCTCTTTATTCATACTGTTTTCAACTTTTTTTTTGGTTTCACTTTGTACAGTTTTGTATTCCTGTTTAAGTTTACTTTTTACTTCATGCTCCTTTTTTTGAGGTTAACCCTTTTGTATAGATGTTAATGTTTTGTTTTTATGCTGTTGATTGACTTGTAATGTATTTTTGTTTTATTGTAAAAGTGTTTCACAATTTGTTTTGAGGAAAAGGGTTAGGGGTAGAGTCCCAGGGGTAGAGTCCCAGGGGTAGAGTCCCAGGGGTAGAGTCCCAGGGGTAGAGTCCCAGGGGTAGAGTCCCAGGGGTAGAGTCCCAGGGGTAGAGTCCCAGGGGTAGAGTCCCAGGGGTAGAGTCCCAGGGGTAGAGTCCCAGGGGTAGAGTCCCAGGGGTAGAGTCCCAGGGGTAGAGTCCCAGGGGTAGAGTCCCAGGGGTAGAGTCCCAGGGGTAGAGTCCCAGGGGTAGAGTCCCAGGGGTAGAGTCCCAGGGGTAGAGTCCCAGGGGTAGAGTCCCAGGGGTAGAGTCCCAGGGGTAGAGTCCCAGGGGTAGAGTCCCAGGGGTAGAGTCCCAGGGGTAGAGTCCCAGGGGTAGAGTCCCAGGGGTAGAGTCCCAGGGGTAGAGTCCCAGGGGTAGAGTCCCAGGGGTAGAGTCCCAGGGGTAGAGTCCCAGGGGTAGAGTCCCAGGGGTAGAGTCCCAGGGGTAGAGTCCCAGGGGTAGAGTCCCAGGGGTAGAGTCCCAGGGGTAGAGTCCCAGGGGTAGAGTCCCAGGGGTAGAGTCCCAGGGGTAGAGTCCCAGGGGTAGAGTCCCAGGGGTAGAGTCCCAGGGGTAGAGTCCCAGGGGTAGAGTCCCAGGGGTAGAGTCCCAGGGGTAGAGTCCCAGGGGTAGAGTCCCAGGGGTAGAGTCCCAGGGGTAGAGTCCCAGGGGTAGAGTCCCAGGGGTAGAGTCCCAGGGGTAGAGTCCCAGGGGTAGAGTCCCAGGGGTAGAGTCCCAGGGGTAGAGTCCCAGGGGTAGAGTCCCAGGGGTAGAGTCCCAGGGGTAGAGTCCCAGGGGTAGAGTCCCAGGGGTAGAGTCCCAGGGGTAGAGTCCCAGGGGTAGAGTCCCAGGGGTAGAGTCCCAGGGGTAGAGTCCCAGGGGTAGAGTCCCAGGGGTAGAGTCCCAGGGGTAGAGTCCCAGGGGTAGAGTCCCAGGGGTAGAGTCCCAGGGGTAGAGTCCCAGGGGTAGAGTCCCAGGGGTAGAGTCCCAGGGGTAGAGTCCCAGGGGTAGAGTCCCAGGGGTAGAGTCCCAGGGTTAGGGTTAGGGTTAGGGTTAGGGTTAGAGTGGGTTAGGGTTAGGGTTAGGGTTAGGGTTAGGGTTAGGTTAGGGTTAGAGTTAGGGTTAGGGTTAGGGTTAGGTTAGGGTTAGGGTTAGGGTTAGGGTTAGAGTTAGGGTTAGGGTAGGGTTAGGGTTAGGGTTAGGGTTAGGGTTAGGGTTAGGTTATAGGGATAAAAACGAAAAGTGCACCCCCCTGAAGTGCACCCCCTGAATTGGATTTCCCTATATCTCGAGTTCTATAGGTCCTAGAGAGCTGAAACTCCGCCCATATACTAATTGGGGGGCGGGGCGTCGATTGCACCTGGTTTGGGACCTCTAGCGCCACCAGGCGCCGAGATATGGAAGTGCACCCCCCTGATTTTTGTACCTAGAGAGCTGAAACTCCGCCCATATACTAATTAGAGGGCGGGGAGTCGAATGCACTTGGTTTGGGAGCTCTAGCGCCACCGGGCGCCGAGATATGGTACTGCACCTAGTGTTTTTTTGTGGGTGGGATTTGTGTTTTTTTGGGCTGGGACTTGTGTTTTTTTTTTTTTTTTTTTTTTGGGGGTGGGACTTGTGTTTTTTTTTTTTTTTGGGGTGGGATTTGTGTTTTTTTGGGGTGGGACTTGTGTTTTTTTTGGGTGGGACTTGTGTTTTTTTGGGGAGGGACTTGTGTTTTTTTTTTTTTTTTTTTTTGGGGTGGGACTTGTGTTTTTTTGGGGTGGGACTTGTGTTTTTTTTGGGTGGGACTTGTGTTTTTTTGGGGAGGGACTTGTGTTTTTTTTTTTTTTTTTTTTTTGGGGGGTGGGACTTGTGTTTTTTGGGGGTGTGACGTGTTTTTGGGGGGGTGGGACTTGTGTTTTTTTGGAGGTGGGACTTGTGTTTTTTGGAGGTGGGACTTGTGTTTTTTGGTGGGAATTGTGTTTTTTTTGTGAACCTATAGCTCCGCCCAGGAAGTGGTCAGCGCCAAAAGCTAGGTATCATTCGAAAGGTCTTGGTGAGGCCTTTAAAATGACACCATACTTGTATCGTTCAGACCTTTGGGGGCGGAGCTATGGGACCAAATGCAATCATGTATCCAAAAATTATCTCGGTCTAGGAAAGTCGAAACGACTCGTGATTGGTGTCATTGGAAAGGTCTCGGCGAGTGCTTTCCAATGACACCTTGTTTGTGTCGCTGCGACCTTCCTAGGCCGAGATACATTTTTGATACATGAATATATTTTGTCCCATAGCTCCGCCCAGGAAGCAGTCAGCGACATGAACTAGGTATCATTCGAAAGGGCTTTCTCAGACCTTTCCAACGAGACTACTCTGATGTCTCTGTGATGTTGGAGTCATGAGATATTGGCACTCGAAATTTAACAGGAAGTGACCTTATAGCTCCGCCCAGGAAGCTTATCTTTCCCAGGGTTAGGGTTAGGGTTAGGGTTAGGGTTAGGTTAGGGTTAGGGTTAGGGTTAGGGTTAGGGTTAGAGTAGGGTTAGGGTTAGGGTTAGGGTTAGGTTATAGGGATAAAAACGAAAAGTGCACCCCCCTGAAGTGCACCCCCTGAATTGGATTTCCCTATATCTCGAGTTCTATAGGTCCTAGAGAGCTGAAACTCCGCCCATATACTAATTGGGGGGCGGGGCGTCGATTGCACCTGGTTTGGGACCTCTAGCGCCACCAGGCGCCGAGATATGGAAGTGCACCCCCCTGATTTTTGTACCTAGAGAGCTGAAACTCCGCCCATATACTAATTAGAGGGCGGGGAGTCGAATGCACTTGGTTTGGGAGCTCTAGCGCCACCGGGCGCCGAGATATGGTACTGCACCTAGTGTTTTTTTGTGGGTGGGATTTGTGTTTTTTTGGGCTGGGACTTGTGTTTTTTTTTTTTTTTTTTTTTTGGGGGTGGGACTTGTGTTTTTTTTTTTTTTTGGGGTGGGATTTGTGTTTTTTTGGGGTGGGACTTGTGTTTTTTTTGGGTGGGACTTGTGTTTTTTTGGGGAGGGACTTGTGTTTTTTTTTTTTTTTTTTTTTGGGGTGGGACTTGTGTTTTTTTGGGGTGGGACTTGTGTTTTTTTTGGGTGGGACTTGTGTTTTTTTGGGGAGGGACTTGTGTTTTTTTTTTTTTTTTTTTTTTTGGGGGGTGGGACTTGTGTTTTTTGGGGGTGTGACGTGTTTTTGGGGGGGTGGGACTTGTGTTTTTTTGGAGGTGGGACTTGTGTTTTTTGGAGGTGGGACTTGTGTTTTTTGGTGGGAATTGTGTTTTTTTTGTGAACCTATAGCTCCGCCCAGGAAGTGGTCAGCGCCAAAAGCTAGGTATCATTCGAAAGGTCTTGGTGAGGCCTTTAAAATGACACCATACTTGTATCGTTCAGACCTTTGGGGGCGGAGCTATGGGACCAAATGCAATCATGTATCCAAAAATTATCTCGGTCTAGGAAAGTCGAAACGACTCGTGATTGGTGTCATTGGAAAGGTCTCGGCGAGTGCTTTCCAATGACACCTTGTTTGTGTCGCTGCGACCTTCCTAGGCCGAGATACATTTTTGATACATGAATATATTTTGTCCCATAGCTCCGCCCAGGAAGCAGTCAGCGACATGAACTAGGTATCATTCGAAAGGGCTTTCTCAGACCTTTCCAACGAGACTACTCTGATGTCTCTGTGATGTTGGAGTCATGAGATATTGGCACTCGAAATTTAACAGGAAGTGACCTTATAGCTCCGCCCAGGAAGCTTATCTTTCCCAGGGTTAGGGTTAGGGTTAGGGTTAGGGTTAGGTTAGGGTTAGGGTTAGGGTTAGGGTTAGGGTTAGAGTAGGGTTAGGGTTAGGGTTAGGGTTAGGTTATAGGGATAAAAACGAAAAGTGCACCCCCCTGAAGTGCACCCCCTGAATTGGATTTCCCTATATCTCGAGTTCTATAGGTCCTAGAGAGCTGAAACTCCGCCCATATACTAATTGGGGGGCGGGGCGTCGATTGCACCTGGTTTGGGACCTCTAGCGCCACCAGGCGCCGAGATATGGAAGTGCACCCCCCTGATTTTTGTACCTAGAGAGCTGAAACTCCGCCCATATACTAATTAGAGGGCGGGGAGTCGAATGCACTTGGTTTGGGAGCTCTAGCGCCACCGGGCGCCGAGATATGGTACTGCACCTAGTGTTTTTTTGTGGGTGGGATTTGTGTTTTTTTGGGCTGGGACTTGTGTTTTTTTTTTTTTTTTTTTTTTGGGGGTGGGACTTGTGTTTTTTTTTTTTTTTTGGGGTGGGATTTGTGTTTTTTTGGGGTGGGACTTGTGTTTTTTTTGGGTGGGACTTGTGTTTTTTTGGGGAGGGACTTGTGTTTTTTTTTTTTTTTTTTTTTTGGGGTGGGACTTGTGTTTTTTTGGGGTGGGACTTGTGTTTTTTTTTGGGTGGGACTTGTGTTTTTTTGGGGAGGGACTTGTGTTTTTTTTTTTTTTTTTTTTTTTGGGGGGTGGGACTTGTGTTTTTTGGGGGTGTGACGTGTTTTTGGGGGGGTGGGACTTGTGTTTTTTTGGAGGTGGGACTTGTGTTTTTTGGAGGTGGGACTTGTGTTTTTTGGTGGGAATTGTGTTTTTTTTGTGAACCTATAGCTCCGCCCAGGAAGTGGTCAGCGCCAAAAGCTAGGTATCATTCGAAAGGTCTTGGTGAGGCCTTTAAAATGACACCATACTTGTATCGTTCAGACCTTTGGGGGCGGAGCTATGGGACCAAATGCAATCATGTATCCAAAAATTATCTCGGTCTAGGAAAGTCGAAACGACTCGTGATTGGTGTCATTGGAAAGGTCTCGGCGAGTGCTTTCCAATGACACCTTGTTTGTGTCGCTGCGACCTTCCTAGGCCGAGATACATTTTTGATACATGAATATATTTTGTCCCATAGCTCCGCCCAGGAAGCAGTCAGCGACATGAACTAGGTATCATTCGAAAGGGCTTTCTCAGACCTTTCCAACGAGACTACTCTGATGTCTCTGTGATGTTGGAGTCATGAGATATTGGCACTCGAAATTTAACAGGAAGTGACCTTATAGCTCCGCCCAGGAAGCTTATCTTTCCCAGGGTTAGGGTTAGGGTTAGGGTTAGGGTTAGGTTAGGGTTAGGGTTAGGGTTAGGGTTAGGGTTAGAGTAGGGTTAGGGTTAGGGTTAGGGTTAGGTTATAGGGATAAAAACGAAAAGTGCACCCCCCTGAAGTGCACCCCCTGAATTGGATTTCCCTATATCTCGAGTTCTATAGGTCCTAGAGAGCTGAAACTCCGCCCATATACTAATTGGGGGGCGGGGCGTCGATTGCACCTGGTTTGGGACCTCTAGCGCCACCAGGCGCCGAGATATGGAAGTGCACCCCCCTGATTTTTGTACCTAGAGAGCTGAAACTCCGCCCATATACTAATTAGAGGGCGGGGAGTCGAATGCACTTGGTTTGGGAGCTCTAGCGCCACCGGGCGCCGAGATATGGTACTGCACCTAGTGTTTTTTTGTGGGTGGGATTTGTGTTTTTTTGGGCTGGGACTTGTGTTTTTTTTTTTTTTTTTTTTTTGGGGGTGGGACTTGTGTTTTTTTTTTTTTTTTGGGGTGGGATTTGTGTTTTTTTGGGGTGGGACTTGTGTTTTTTTTGGGTGGGACTTGTGTTTTTTTGGGGAGGGACTTGTGTTTTTTTTTTTTTTTTTTTTTGGGGTGGGACTTGTGTTTTTTTGGGGTGGGACTTGTGTTTTTTTTGGGTGGGACTTGTGTTTTTTTGGGGAGGGACTTGTGTTTTTTTTTTTTTTTTTTTTTTTGGGGGGTGGGACTTGTGTTTTTTGGGGGTGTGACGTGTTTTTGGGGGGGTGGGACTTGTGTTTTTTTGGAGGTGGGACTTGTGTTTTTTTGGAGGTGGGACTTGTGTTTTTTGGTGGGAATTGTGTTTTTTTTGTGAACCTATAGCTCCGCCCAGGAAGTGGTCAGCGCCAAAAGCTAGGTATCATTCGAAAGGTCTTGGTGAGGCCTTTAAAATGACACCATACTTGTATCGTTCAGACCTTTGGGGGCGGAGCTATGGGACCAAATGCAATCATGTATCCAAAAATTATCTCGGTCTAGGAAAGTCGAAACGACTCGTGATTGGTGTCATTGGAAAGGTCTCGGCGAGTGCTTTCCAATGACACCTTGTTTGTGTCGCTGCGACCTTCCTAGGCCGAGATACATTTTTGATACATGAATATATTTTGTCCCATAGCTCCGCCCAGGAAGCAGTCAGCGACATGAACTAGGTATCATTCGAAAGGGCTTTCTCAGACCTTTCCAACGAGACTACTCTGATGTCTCTGTGATGTTGGAGTCATGAGATATTGGCACTCGAAATTTAACAGGAAGTGACCTTATAGCTCCGCCCAGGAAGCTTATCTTTCCCAGGGTTAGGGTTAGGGTTAGGGTTAGGGTTAGGTTAGGGTTAGGGTTAGGGTTAGGGTTAGGGTTAGAGTAGGGTTAGGGTTAGGGTTAGGGTTAGGTTATAGGGATAAAAACGAAAAGTGCACCCCCCTGAAGTGCACCCCCTGAATTGGATTTCCCTATATCTCGAGTTCTATAGGTCCTAGAGAGCTGAAACTCCGCCCATATACTAATTGGGGGGCGGGGCGTCGATTGCACCTGGTTTGGGACCTCTAGCGCCACCAGGCGCCGAGATATGGAAGTGCACCCCCCTGATTTTTGTACCTAGAGAGCTGAAACTCCGCCCATATACTAATTAGAGGGCGGGGAGTCGAATGCACTTGGTTTGGGAGCTCTAGCGCCACCGGGCGCCGAGATATGGTACTGCACCTAGTGTTTTTTTGTGGGTGGGATTTGTGTTTTTTTGGGCTGGGACTTGTGTTTTTTTTTTTTTTTTTTTTTGGGGGTGGGACTTGTGTTTTTTTTTTTTTTTGGGGTGGGATTTGTGTTTTTTTGGGGTGGGACTTGTGTTTTTTTTGGGTGGGACTTGTGTTTTTTTGGGGAGGGACTTGTGTTTTTTTTTTTTTTTTTTTTTTGGGGTGGGACTTGTGTTTTTTTGGGGTGGGACTTGTGTTTTTTTTGGGTGGGACTTGTGTTTTTTTGGGGAGGGACTTGTGTTTTTTTTTTTTTTTTTTTTTTTGGGGGGTGGGACTTGTGTTTTTTGGGGGTGTGACGTGTTTTTGGGGGGGTGGGACTTGTGTTTTTTTGGAGGTGGGACTTGTGTTTTTTGGAGGTGGGACTTGTGTTTTTTGGTGGGAATTGTGTTTTTTTTGTGAACCTATAGCTCCGCCCAGGAAGTGGTCAGCGCCAAAAGCTAGGTATCATTCGAAAGGTCTTGGTGAGGCCTTTAAAATGACACCATACTTGTATCGTTCAGACCTTTGGGGGCGGAGCTATGGGACCAAATGCAATCATGTATCCAAAAATTATCTCGGTCTAGGAAAGTCGAAACGACTCGTGATTGGTGTCATTGGAAAGGTCTCGGCGAGTGCTTTCCAATGACACCTTGTTTGTGTCGCTGCGACCTTCCTAGGCCGAGATACATTTTTGATACATGAATATATTTTGTCCCATAGCTCCGCCCAGGAAGCAGTCAGCGACATGAACTAGGTATCATTCGAAAGGGCTTTCTCAGACCTTTCCAACGAGACTACTCTGATGTCTCTGTGATGTTGGAGTCATGAGATATTGGCACTCGAAATTTAACAGGAAGTGACCTTATAGCTCCGCCCAGGAAGCTTATCTTTCCCAGGGTTAGGGTTAGGGTTAGGGTTAGGGTTAGGTTAGGGTTAGGGTTAGGGTTAGGGTTAGGGTTAGAGTAGGGTTAGGGTTAGGGTTAGGGTTAGGTTATAGGGATAAAAACGAAAAGTGCACCCCCCTGAAGTGCACCCCCTGAATTGGATTTCCCTATATCTCGAGTTCTATAGGTCCTAGAGAGCTGAAACTCCGCCCATATACTAATTGGGGGGCGGGGCGTCGATTGCACCTGGTTTGGGACCTCTAGCGCCACCAGGCGCCGAGATATGGAAGTGCACCCCCCTGATTTTTGTACCTAGAGAGCTGAAACTCCGCCCATATACTAATTAGAGGGCGGGGAGTCGAATGCACTTGGTTTGGGAGCTCTAGCGCCACCGGGCGCCGAGATATGGTACTGCACCTAGTGTTTTTTTGTGGGTGGGATTTGTGTTTTTTTGGGCTGGGACTTGTGTTTTTTTTTTTTTTTTTTTTTTGGGGGTGGGACTTGTGTTTTTTTTTTTTTTTTGGGGTGGGATTTGTGTTTTTTTGGGGTGGGACTTGTGTTTTTTTTGGGTGGGACTTGTGTTTTTTTGGGGAGGGACTTGTGTTTTTTTTTTTTTTTTTTTTTTGGGGTGGGACTTGTGTTTTTTTGGGGTGGGACTTGTGTTTTTTTTGGGTGGGACTTGTGTTTTTTTGGGGAGGGACTTGTGTTTTTTTTTTTTTTTTTTTTTTTGGGGGGTGGGACTTGTGTTTTTTGGGGGTGTGACGTGTTTTTGGGGGGGTGGGACTTGTGTTTTTTTGGAGGTGGGACTTGTGTTTTTTGGAGGTGGGACTTGTGTTTTTTGGTGGGAATTGTGTTTTTTTTGTGAACCTATAGCTCCGCCCAGGAAGTGGTCAGCGCCAAAAGCTAGGTATCATTCGAAAGGTCTTGGTGAGGCCTTTAAAATGACACCATACTTGTATCGTTCAGACCTTTGGGGGCGGAGCTATGGGACCAAATGCAATCATGTATCCAAAAATTATCTCGGTCTAGGAAAGTCGAAACGACTCGTGATTGGTGTCATTGGAAAGGTCTCGGCGAGTGCTTTCCAATGACACCTTGTTTGTGTCGCTGCGACCTTCCTAGGCCGAGATACATTTTTGATACATGAATATATTTTGTCCCATAGCTCCGCCCAGGAAGCAGTCAGCGACATGAACTAGGTATCATTCGAAAGGGCTTTCTCAGACCTTTCCAACGAGACTACTCTGATGTCTCTGTGATGTTGGAGTCATGAGATATTGGCACTCGAAATTTAACAGGAAGTGACCTTATAGCTCCGCCCAGGAAGCTTATCTTTCCCAGGGTTAGGGTTAGGGTTAGGGTTAGGGTTAGGTTAGGGTTAGGGTTAGGGTTAGGGTTAGGGTTAGAGTAGGGTTAGGGTTAGGGTTAGGGTTAGGGTTAGGGTTAGGGTTAGGGTTAGGGTTAGGGTTAGGTTAGGGTTAGGGTTAGGGTTAGGGTTAGGGTTAGGGTTAGGGTTAGGGTTAGGTTAGGGTTAGGGTTAGGGTTAGGGTTAGGGTTAGGGTTAGGGTTAGGGTTAGGGTTAGGGTTAGGGTTAGGGTTAGGGTTAGGGTTAGAGTTAGGGTTAGAGTTAGGGTTAGGGTTAGAGTTAGGGTTAGGGTTAGGGTTAGGGTTAGGGTTAGGGTTAGGGTTAGGGTTAGGGTTAGGGTTAGGGTTAGGGTTAGAGTTAGGGTTAGAGTTAGGGTTAGGGTTAGGTTATAGGGATAAAAACGAAAAGTGCACCCCCCTGAAGTGCACCCCCTGAATTGGATTTCCCTATATCTCGAGTTCTATAGGTCCTAGAGAGCTGAAACTCCGCCCATATACTAATTGGGGGGCGGGGCGTCGATTGCACCTGGTTTGGGACCTCTAGCGCCACCAGGCGCCGAGATATGGAAGTGCACCCCCCTGATTTTTGTACCTAGAGAGCTGAAACTCCGCCCATATACTAATTAGAGGGCGGGGAGTCGAATGCACTTGGTTTGGGAGCTCTAGCGCCACCGGGCGCCGAGATATGGTACTGCACCTAGTGTTTTTTTGTGGGTGGGATTTGTGTTTTTTTGGGCTGGGACTTGTGTTTTTTTTTTTTTTTTTTTTTGGGGGTGGGACTTGTGTTTTTTTTTTTTTTTGGGGTGGGATTTGTGTTTTTTTGGGGTGGGACTTGTGTTTTTTTTGGGTGGGACTTGTGTTTTTTTGGGGAGGGACTTGTGTTTTTTTTTTTTTTTTTTTTTTGGGGTGGGACTTGTGTTTTTTTGGGGTGGGACTTGTGTTTTTTTTGGGTGGGACTTGTGTTTTTTTGGGGAGGGACTTGTGTTTTTTTTTTTTTTTTTTTTTTTGGGGGGTGGGACTTGTGTTTTTTGGGGGTGTGACGTGTTTTTGGGGGGGTGGGACTTGTGTTTTTTTGGAGGTGGGACTTGTGTTTTTTGGAGGTGGGACTTGTGTTTTTTGGTGGGAATTGTGTTTTTTTTGTGAACCTATAGCTCCGCCCAGGAAGTGGTCAGCGCCAAAAGCTAGGTATCATTCGAAAGGTCTTGGTGAGGCCTTTAAAATGACACCATACTTGTATCGTTCAGACCTTTGGGGGCGGAGCTATGGGACCAAATGCAATCATGTATCCAAAAATTATCTCGGTCTAGGAAAGTCGAAACGACTCGTGATTGGTGTCATTGGAAAGGTCTCGGCGAGTGCTTTCCAATGACACCTTGTTTGTGTCGCTGCGACCTTCCTAGGCCGAGATACATTTTTGATACATGAATATATTTTGTCCCATAGCTCCGCCCAGGAAGCAGTCAGCGACATGAACTAGGTATCATTCGAAAGGGCTTTCTCAGACCTTTCCAACGAGACTACTCTGATGTCTCTGTGATGTTGGAGTCATGAGATATTGGCACTCGAAATTTAACAGGAAGTGACCTTATAGCTCCGCCCAGGAAGCTTATCTTTCCCAGGGTTAGGGTTAGGGTTAGGGTTAGGGTTAGGTTAGGGTTAGGGTTAGGGTTAGGGTTAGGGTTAGAGTAGGGTTAGGGTTAGGGTTAGGGTTAGGTTATAGGGATAAAAACGAAAAGTGCACCCCCCTGAAGTGCACCCCCTGAATTGGATTTCCCTATATCTCGAGTTCTATAGGTCCTAGAGAGCTGAAACTCCGCCCATATACTAATTGGGGGGCGGGGCGTCGATTGCACCTGGTTTGGGACCTCTAGCGCCACCAGGCGCCGAGATATGGAAGTGCACCCCCCTGATTTTTGTACCTAGAGAGCTGAAACTCCGCCCATATACTAATTAGAGGGCGGGGAGTCGAATGCACTTGGTTTGGGAGCTCTAGCGCCACCGGGCGCCGAGATATGGTACTGCACCTAGTGTTTTTTTGTGGGTGGGATTTGTGTTTTTTTGGGCTGGGACTTGTGTTTTTTTTTTTTTTTTTTTTTGGGGGTGGGACTTGTGTTTTTTTTTTTTTTTTGGGGTGGGATTTGTGTTTTTTTGGGGTGGGACTTGTGTTTTTTTTGGGTGGGACTTGTGTTTTTTTGGGGAGGGACTTGTGTTTTTTTTTTTTTTTTTTTTTTGGGGTGGGACTTGTGTTTTTTTGGGGTGGGACTTGTGTTTTTTTTGGGTGGGACTTGTGTTTTTTTGGGGAGGGACTTGTGTTTTTTTTTTTTTTTTTTTTTTTGGGGGGTGGGACTTGTGTTTTTTGGGGGGTGTGACGTGTTTTTGGGGGGGTGGGACTTGTGTTT
The DNA here is from genome assembly GCF_029890125.1 of Rhinichthys klamathensis goyatoka. Classification (NCBI taxonomy): domain Eukaryota; kingdom Metazoa; phylum Chordata; class Actinopteri; order Cypriniformes; family Leuciscidae; genus Rhinichthys; species Rhinichthys klamathensis. Next base: position 3,882 of record NW_026606729.1, on the reverse strand, counting down.
TTTTGGAGGTGGGACTTGTGTTTTTTGGAGGTGGGACTTGTGTTTTTTGGTGGGAATTGTGTTTTTTTTGTGAACCTATAGCTCCGCCCAGGAAGTGGTCAGCGCCAAAAGCTAGGTATCATTCGAAAGGTCTTGGTGAGGCCTTTAAAATGACACCATACTTGTATCGTTCAGACCTTTGGGGGCGGAGCTATGGGACCAAATGCAATCATGTATCCAAAAATTATCTCGGTCTAGGAAAGTCGAAACGACTCGTGATTGGTGTCATTGGAAAGGTCTCGGCGAGTGCTTTCCAATGACACCTTGTTTGTGTCGCTGCGACCTTCCTAGGCCGAGATACATTTTTGATACATGAATATATTTTGTCCCATAGCTCCGCCCAGGAAGCAGTCAGCGACATGAACTAGGTATCATTCGAAAGGGCTTTCTCAGACCTTTCCAACGAGACTACTCTGATGTCTCTGTGATGTTGGAGTCATGAGATATTGGCACTCGAAATTTAACAGGAAGTGACCTTATAGCTCCGCCCAGGAAGCTTATCTTTCCCAGGGTTAGGGTTAGGGTTAGGGTTAGGGTTAGGTTAGGGTTAGGGTTAGGGTTAGGGTTAGGGTTAGAGTAGGGTTAGGGTTAGGGTTAGGGTTAGGTTATAGGGATAAAAACGAAAAGTGCACCCCCCTGAAGTGCACCCCCTGAATTGGATTTCCCTATATCTCGAGTTCTATAGGTCCTAGAGAGCTGAGTGAGGGTTAGGGTTAGGGTTAGGGTTAGGGTTAGGGTTAGGGTTAGGGTTAGGGTTAGGGTTAGGTTAGGGTTAGGTTAGGTTAGGGTTAGGGTTAGGGTTAGGGTTAGGTTAGGGTTAGGGTTAGGGTTAGGGTTAGGTTATAGGGATAAAAACGAAAAGTGCACCCCCCTGAAGTGCACCCCCTGAATTGGATTTCCCTATATCTCGAGTTCTATAGGTCCTAGAGAGCTGAAACTCCGCCCATATACTAATTGGGGGGCGGGGCGTCGATTGCACCTGGTTTGGGACCTCTAGCGCCACCAGGCGCCGAGATATGGAAGTGCACCCCCCTGATTTTTGTACCTAGAGAGCTGAAACTCCGCCCATATACTAATTAGAGGGCGGGGAGTCGAATGCACTTGGTTTGGGAGCTCTAGCGCCACCGGGCGCCGAGATATGGTACTGCACCTAGTGTTTTTTTGTGGGTGGGATTTGTGTTTTTTTGGGCTGGGACTTGTGTTTTTTTTTTTTTTTTTTTTTGGGGGTGGGACTTGTGTTTTTTTTTTTTTTTTGGGGTGGGATTTGTGTTTTTTTGGGGTGGGACTTGTGTTTTTTTTGGGTGGGACTTGTGTTTTTTTGGGGAGGGACTTGTGTTTTTTTTTTTTTTTTTTTTTGGGGTGGGACTTGTGTTTTTTTGGGGTGGGACTTGTGTTTTTTTTGGGTGGGACTTGTGTTTTTTTGGGGAGGGACTTGTGTTTTTTTTTTTTTTTTTTTTTTGGGGGGTGGGACTTGTGTTTTTTGGGGGTGTGACGTGTTTTTGGGGGGGTGGGACTTGTGTTTTTTTGGAGGTGGGACTTGTGTTTTTTGGAGGTGGGACTTGTGTTTTTTGGTGGGAATTGTGTTTTTTTTGTGAACCTATAGCTCCGCCCAGGAAGTGGTCAGCGCCAAAAGCTAGGTATCATTCGAAAGGTCTTGGTGAGGCCTTTAAAATGACACCATACTTGTATCGTTCAGACCTTTGGGGGCGGAGCTATGGGACCAAATGCAATCATGTATCCAAAAATTATCTCGGTCTAGGAAAGTCGAAACGACTCGTGATTGGTGTCATTGGAAAGGTCTCGGCGAGTGCTTTCCAATGACACCTTGTTTGTGTCGCTGCGACCTTCCTAGGCCGAGATACATTTTTGATACATGAATATATTTTGTCCCATAGCTCCGCCCAGGAAGCAGTCAGCGACATGAACTAGGTATCATTCGAAAGGGCTTTCTCAGACCTTTCCAACGAGACTACTCTGATGTCTCTGTGATGTTGGAGTCATGAGATATTGGCACTCGAAATTTAACAGGAAGTGACCTTATAGCTCCGCCCAGGAAGCTTATCTTTCCCAGGGTTAGGGTTAGGGTTAGGGTTAGGGTTAGGTTAGGGTTAGGGTTAGGGTTAGGGTTAGGGTTAGAGTAGGGTTAGGGTTAGGGTTAGGGTTAGGTTATAGGGATAAAAACGAAAAGTGCACCCCCCTGAAGTTTTAACAGGAAGTGACCTTATAGCTCCGCGCCAGGAAGCTTATCTTTCCCAGGGTTAGGGTTAGGGTTAGGGTTAGGGTTAGGTTAGGAGTTAGGGTTAGGGTTAGGGTTAGGGTTAGAGTAGGGTTAGGGTTAGGGTTAGGGTTAGGTTATAGGGATAAAAACGAAAAGTGCACCCCCCCTGAAGTGCACCCCCTGAATTGGATTTCCCTATATCTCGAGTTCTATAGGTCCTAGAGAGCTGAAACTCCGCCCATATACTAATTGGGGGGCGGGGCGTCGATTGCACCTGAGTTTGGGACCTCTAGCGCCACCAGGGCGCCGAGATATGGAAGTGGCACCCCCCTGATTTTTGTACCTAGAGAGCTGAAACTCCGCCCATATACTAATTAGAGGGCGGGGAGTCGAATGCACTTGGTTTGGGAGCTCTAGCGCCACCGGGCGCCGAGATATGGTACTGCACCTAGTGTTTTTTTTTGTGGTGGGATTTGTGTTTTTTTTGGCTGGGACTTGTGTTTTTTTTTTTTTTTTTTTTTTGGAGGTGGGACTTGTGTTTTTTTTTTTTTTTTGGGGTGGGATTTGTGTTTTTTTGGGGTGGGACTTGTGTTTTTTTTGGGTGGGACTTGTGTTTTTTTGGGGAGGGACTTGTGTTTTTTTTTTCTTTTTTTTTTTTTTGGGGTGGGACTTGTGTTTTTTTGGGGTGGGACTTGTGTTTTTTTTGGGTGGGACTTGTGTTTTTTGGGGAGGGACTTGTGTTTTTTTTTTTTTTTTTTTTTTGTGGGGGTGGGACTTGTGTTTTTTGGGGGTGTGACGTGTTTTTGGGGGGTGGGACTGTGTTTTTTTGGAGGTCGGACTTGGTGTTTTTTTGGAGGTGGGACTTGTGTTTTTTGGTGGGAATTGTGTTTTTTTTGTGAACCTATAGCTCCGCCCAGGAAGTGGTCAGCGCCAAAAGCTAGGTATCATTCGAAAGGTCTTGGTGAGGCCTTTAAAATGACACCATACTTGTATCGTTCAGACCTTTGGGGGCGGAGCTATGGGACCAAATGCAATCATGTATCCAAAAATTATCTCGGGTCTAGGAAAGTCGAAACGACTCGTGATTGGTGTCATTGGAAAGGTCTCGGCGAGTGCTTTCCAATGACACCTTGTTTGTGTCGCTGCGACCTTCCTAGGCCGAGATACATTTTTGATACATGAATATATTTTGTCCCATAGCTCCGCCCAGGAAGCAGTCAGCGGACATGAACTAGGTATCATTCGAAAGGGCTTTCTCAGACCTTTCCAACGAGACTACTCTGATGTCTCTGTGATGTTGGAGTCATGAGATATTGGCACTCGAAATTTAACAGGAAGTGACCCTTATATGCTCCGCCCAGGAAGCTTATCTTTCCCAGGGTTAGGGTTAGGGTTAGGGTTAGTGGTTTAGGTTAGGGTTAGGGTAGGGTTAGGGTTAGGGTTAGGGTTAGGGTTAGGTTAGGTGTTAGGGTAGGGTTAGGGTGGTTAGGGGTTAGTTCAGGGTTAGGGTTAGGGTTTAGGGTTAGGGCGTTAGGGTTAGAGTTAGAGTTAGGGTTAGGTTAGAGTTAGGGTTAGGGTTAGATTAGGGTTAGGGTTAGGTTAGGGGTTAGGGTTAGGGTTAGGTT